>NW_022263274.1:0-114309 GCF_002021735.2 Oncorhynchus kisutch
TTTGCACTCAAATTGTGTATTAAGACGCCTGACTGCATCACTCGTCTCCCTTACAGAGCCATATTCAGGATGACCATACTTTGTCACTTACACCACCATTGAGCCCATGCTTGAGTTGCTGTGGATCGAGGAGGTCGCACACGAGAACACCAGCTATAAAGTCCTCTTCCCTATCACAACACCTCCGATGGCCAGGCCTCCACAAGTTCGCAACTGTGAGTCTGGTTTAGTTAAATAGTGCCTATGGTAATTTGGGATGCCTGGGTTGTTCGTTAGGCACAAAACAGAAAATGTACTGAAACGGGGAGGCAATACCTGGACTTACCCAATAACAAATGTCAATTTTCAACTTCCATTGTACCGGCATTTCAAAATGGTTTCCTTTTGTTTGCCAATGAACAGACACGCCCATAGACACAGTTCCTTGAGCAGGCAGTGTTTTGTGCTTGAGTTGGGGACCTTCAACCTTGATGTGGAGCTGCTGAACATCACCTTTCCCACCATGGTGCTAACTGTTGCAGAGTGCAACGCCAGGGGCTTCAATGTTCAAGAGCAGAGATCCCGGACAACACCTTGAAGACCTTCAGGATGGAGGTGCCCTCTCAGACCGGTGGTCTTTAAGGAGGTGTGTTTCTGTTAAATGCAAAGCCACACGCAGTGATTTGTTCATGCCCTAATAAGTGGGCCACCAACAAAATATAAATAATGGCACAAATGTACTTTGTATCCCTCATTTACTCAAGTGTTTCCATTATTTTGGCAGTTGTATGCATTTGATTTAGAGGAATGAGGGCAACATTACTATAAGTATATAGTTTGTTTTAATAGTCCCCATATGTACTTAGTTGTCACTTGATGTTGAATAGAGTTCTGTTGCAACAATGCTGACCAATGCTTTTAACTTCACTACAGAGAAGGGGGGAACAAGGTGTCACAACCTTCACTCTTCAGCTGATCTACGGCCTGGTCATCTTTCCAGAGTACGCTCCTTTCTCTCACTCTGCCGTTGTGGACGCTGTACTGCTGGACATTGTATGCCTCTGGACTACGCCAAACTACTGTTGAATGGTTTCCTCTCGTTAATGATTGCCCTGAAGGGAAATTGGCAGTGAAAGACCAACTAGCCATACTGTAGGGTTTTCCTATGCGGTCTTTCTACAAAGAAAATGTTAAGCTTTAGAGTATTTGGACCCAGTTTCCCCTGTTTCCTGATTTGCCAGGATTGTGTTTATTCAGTCCCACCGTAGCAAAACATTTTGCAATCTAAACAAGGGTTTCTTCTTGGACCAGTTGTGCTTAAATAATGAACACAACCCTGTTTGTCCTTGCAGTGCCACCCTCAGTCACTGGCAACTGTGATCAGGAGAACTTCCACATCACTGTGGACTACAGGAACCAAGAGCCCTTTTTTGTGGTCTTGGTTGGCAAGCGGCTGCTTAATCATGAGTTTGCTCAACAGTATTTAACAGAGGGCGACACAGACTTCACCATCACGTTGCCCTTCTCTTCGCCGGACGCAGTGTTTGAGGTACGACGCTCTCCCAAAACATGTTAACCTAAATTGCTGCAGCTAGCCTTGCATTCCTTACCCTGTATATATGCATACAATATTGGACTAATGAACTCTCCCATTGGTTCCCAGTCGGTTCACTCGTCCTCTGTCAGGAGCAGACTGGATGTGGCTCTGTTGAATCCTTACAACAACATGACCATCAAATACTTTTCCCTGGCTTGCAGCTTCCTCAAAACGCTGACTGGTTGGTTCTCAAACAATTACTTACGATAAATTGTCGTTTAACATGGTTACCAAACCTGGGTTCCTTGCAAATACCGTGAGTCTAAATGGTAGTGCCAGATGGGCATGGTTTGCATTTTTGGTGCTATTCCATTGGTTCAAGCTCAATAAGTGTAACAAATACAGAACCCAGGTCTGATGGCTACCTGTCTTTTGCTCCCCCACCTCCAAGAGTGTTTCTCTAACGGAACGATGACTGCGCTGGCAGTGAAGGTGGAGTCTGCTCCCGGTCTGAACCCCGGTCAGCTGACCCTGAGCGACCCCGCCTGTGGTCCCACCTACAGTGACGATCGCTTCGCCTACTTCCACTTCACTGTGAACTCCTGTGGCACCACCAGGAAGGTAAAATGACTATTACCCTGAGGTGATGGGTACTGTGTATTTATGGACTGTTTGCTTCTGCAGGCTGTAATAAGCAATTCCCCTCTACTACATAGTTTATCAACAATGTCATGCTGTATGAGAACGAAATCTCCTTGCCAGATGAACTTGAGGTGAAGCTGAATGCCACGACGTCTTCAGAGGAGGAATATCAGTAAGTGCATTACGCATCACAATTGTAGCTATTAGCTTTCATAAGGTTTATTTTTCTTCATCCATTGCTCAATACTTTGTATACAGGGAAAATGTGCCTCTACTACCAGTGTCCACTCCACTGCTTGACGTTTCCCCTATTGAAGTTGCTCACATCCCTCTTTTTAGGTTAAAGGTTTCCTGCTACTATGTGGCCAACATCACTCGCACATTGGCCTTTCTGACCAGGCCGCGTGACAACGAGCCTTTTGCCGAGACTGGGACGGGTCGACTAATGGTCAGAATGAGACTCGCTCAGGGTAAGCGTGCACAAATTCAGAATTTCAACTTGACCCCTAGCCTCTAAAAGAATCTTGGAAGGTCTCCTTTACAAAACCATTCCCAAAAATGTAAGCTTGTGATATATTACTCTTGCGTTCTGAGATCTACAGGTGTGGCTATGTAGTAACGGTGAGGAGCTGATTTGGGAATTTGTCAGAAGCCTCTAGTGGGGGGTGGATAGTGTTGGCTATAAATGGCTTGTGTTCATTGGGGCACAACAGGATATGATAAATGAGCATTTCTTAATGGACAAGTTCAGATGGTGCCCACTGAACACGACCCCCGGTTGTCTTGTTCTGTGTTCCAGATGCCTCGTATAACACGTTCCACCAGGAGGAGGACTATCCAGTGGTGAGGTACCTTAGACAGCCTCTGCACTTTGAGGTGGAGCTGACCACGTCCTCTGATCCCAAGGTAGCGCTGGTGCTTGACCACTGCTGGGCCACCCTCAACGAGGACCGTGACTCCCGACCCCGGTGGAATCTCATCATTAATGGGTAACATGTTGTTTTTGGGCCTAAACAAATGTTATTCCACAGGTGTGGTTCCTGAGTAATTAGCAACCTATCATGCTTGGCAGGCCATTTACTTTAGCTACCGTGGCTATGCCCCCATCCATAGGTCGAGTGGTCACAATGCTTAAAAACGATGTGAGCCATGTGTGGTCTGTCACAGATCTCCACCCAATTTCACATGCTTGTTATCACTGAGTGGTCCCTGCAGCGTATCATTGGAACGGAACGTATGCTGCATCAAACGACTCTAAACCGCGTTGTCTGACATCATCTAAACGATGTTTTGTAGTGTTGAGAAATAAAGTTCTTCACAACTTTATTCCAGCTTTGCTTGTAAAATATATCAATGTTAACGTTATCATCTAGTCTAAATAACAGGTTGACTTGTTTTACAGTATGATGCGGTACAAGAGAGCCATGTAAGTCTAGTATAGAAAGTATGGCAGCCATGTTTGTCAAGCAAGAACTCCTAGAATGCTGTTCACTGCGCCCGTTGCCTGAGATCTTAACTTAGTTTGGCCACTTCAGCATGTGATAATGTTTGTACTTGTTACGGCGTACACATGACAAGTAGTTTACAGGTAACTATACAAAACGCCAATTGTTGTCACCTAGCACGAAAGCGAAACAGAGTTGCAAGATATAGCACAATCCATTATTGGGGGTTAAGTCCTTGGAAGGTATTGTGAAGAGGATGATGCAGGAAATATTACTAAGATCTGGGAATTTATCAACAATAAATGGTGAGGCAGACAGTTTTTCTAAGCTATATACCCCTGGAAAGGGAGGTCTGATCTGGCAACCCTGAGGTACCATAGTTTACACTCTGATGCCGTGTTCAAATCAACTGACGACTTCAGTGCATTCAAGACAATGGGGGTACTCCAGTTGAGATCACCATAAGTCTGACAGACGCTTACGTGATAACCCGACTGCATTGTATGGTGTTAGCTCATATTCAGTACCACCTTCAAGTGTTATACACATGTGTCCATTACAATCTAGGCAAGAATCAGAAAGCATGAATAAAACGCTAAGTACATTATACCAATGGTACGAAGCAGTAGAAACGACAACACGTGACACAGAAAATAAGGCACTTTGATAGGAATACACGCATGTCCACAGTTATTTGTAAGGAAGGCAATAAATGTTCAAGGACTGTATACTTGATCTGGGGAAGTGCTTGGGCTTTCTTTTGAAGGAAAGTTTGTCCGGCTCATTAAATTCTCAAATATAAATGGTCTGCAACAGTGAAATGGGCTACTTTTGTGAATGAATGAGGCAAAATTAGAAGTTGAAACGGCCTCTAGAAAATTAGCAGGTAGTGTGCCTTGGTCTGAGGTCAGCGCCGGTTAAATGTCCACATGTTGGAACGGTGAGTGCATTCTGACATCACGCGCATAAAATCAACTCCCACTGGGGTGACTGTTGAAGATATTTGGAACTCGTGTGTGTGTGTGTGAAAAGGTTAATGTTGGCATTACCTACACCTTTTTACTCAATGTTATCCTTTTGGTTTGCTACAGTACAGTGTTGTGCCAAGCTGATGGTCAGTCGAATGGAAATCAAGAGCGGCTGGCAAGCTTGGCTTGCCTTTCCGATTGGTTTCATACAACTGCTCTTAACACTGACTGAATAGTTGTTGGTTTTGGGTTGAATTCAGGCACAAGTGACCTCTTGTGTTTTAAAACAGTTATTGCACTAAACCTAAAGGATGGTTCAGATGCCTGTGCAGCATGGATGTTTGAAACTGAATAGGATCAGTTGACAGGATCCCCAGAAGTTGATGCCGCTTTCAATGGAATTTCCTGTCCTAGAGGAATGCGCTAATTGGAAGTTGCTAAACATGAACAAATACCACGGTCAAGTGTAGCAGCATCTTGCTAACCTTATTTAGCTAGCTAATGTTCATATTTAAAAAAAAAAAATGTTACTACATTTTTTTTATTTGGGTGAGCACTATGCCACAGATGGACATGCTGGCCTAATTTTTATCTCAAGAATTTAAATTGGGTTACTATAGAAAGATGACTTTATCCTACCTTGTAATGGGCTACAATGACTTTGCCCATGATTATGCACGCTGCAAATGACACTTTATTTTGCGGGTGCCTTTTCAGTATCTGGCTGCATGTTACACCAAGCAGTGTAGTGAAGCAACTTTATTTGTCAAAACCGTTCATTTGGGGGATCGGGTTTGCTTTGAAATCATGCAATTTTATGAATTGGTATCAACCTAAATTTGGCCATGTGGACACGGCGTAACTGTTTATTAAATCAGCAATGTCATAGCAGTTTAAAAAAAACAGGCTGAAATGTTTTGTATATCATAGGAAAAGACACAACATTCACATGGCTGTGCACAAAATGGGTTGTTCAGATTTGTCACTTCAGCTGCAACTATATCGTTGTGCAAAATCCTTACCATCGTCTGTCAGCTCAAGTGATTTGTACTGGTGTGGGTGTTTCTCTTAATGTAACGTCTTCAGATTTCACAAATTCCTTTTTGCTAATATCTGGCAGTTAAACCGTAAAGGATAAACCTCCCAAAGATGCAAATTAAAAAAGTAGGCCTAAACTGTCAATGCGTAGGTTACTTTGTATAGAGCTGCGCCCTTCACAGAAGTCCTCCATGTGGGTGTGGAATTTATTTTGTGACCAATTTTTCTCCAACAGCGGAAGAATTGCTCTGGCGCATTGCATGAAGTACTTGTGTTGCAAAATATGATTGCCTTGTTGATGATACTGACTGTCTATTCGGCAACTTTGGTTAAACCACGATCAATATTCTGGTCAGACTACAGGCGACCTTTCTGGATCATTTAGAATTTTAAGAACCATTTAGAGGGACATCTCACCTCATGTCAAACATGTATATTCTATTCCATTGACATCTGTCATTTAACAAGCCATTGCAGTAGACCAAAATAAATATTGTTGACGGAAAGCCCAATTTCTGTTAAAATAAAATAAAAACGTAGGATTTGGGGTGCCGAGGAAGCGGTTTTAAAGTTACCGTCTCCCGACTTAAACTCTAGACGGTAGAAATCTATTAAATTGATAGTCAACTTAACTTTACATCGTATCCTCCTTGCAGCTGCAAAAACCCCAGCCTTATGATTCAGTACTATACAAGTTGGTTTAATTGAATTACTAGCTAACTAAATAACACAGGCTAAACACACAGGTGACACAATGACAGCTTGTTACAAGGTTTCTCTTCACACCCCCCACCGTTCCGTAAGGGACGCTTATCATTGATACATTTTTGAACACAAGAACCGGCACCAGCTTGGAGTAAAAGCATGAATGTATTTGTGGAAAGGTAGGTGGTTGGTCTTCTCTCTGATTGGCTACATGAGGTTAATGTTGGTTGTCCGTGGCTCCAATGACTAGTCTTGAACAGAACTACAGGATGGATTTTCCTTTCACACGTTCTGGAAGATAGGCTAATCAACCCTGTCGCTGATTCCTCAGTGGGTGATGAGTAGGATGGTTTGGATGTGGTAGCAGAATGGTCTTTAAGTAAATTTTCTAGGTTAGGAAAGTTCCAAACGTCTAGCTTGCGCCTCACGGTTTTCTGGTCTAATGTTACTTTCTGTTACCATTCCTTTTATGCACTCAGAGATTAGCTATAGAAAATGAATGTCATATTGGTTTTTATTTTGTGATTTTTACTAGAAACGTGCTTACTCTACAGGTAGGACGTCTCTAGCCTTTACATTGTATATGAAATATGTTTTTTCAAGACAAAGGTGATTGTTGGGTAAAGCCTGTTAGCAAAAACATTCCTTTAGTTCATACTGGAGGGGGAGAACCCACTTCTGCTGTAAATTGATCTGATCCTCACAGGACATTCATGACACCACCACAAGACTTTGTACACAAGGCGGTTGGGGTTTGCAGCGTTTTCTTGTTCATAACTTAGTCCCTCTCTCTCTACACTGGCAGCTGTGAGAACCCCGAGGATCCATACCGTGTGGTCTTCCACCCGGTAGAAGTTGACGCCAGGGTCCACTTCCCCTCTCACGTCAAACGCTTTGAGGTCTATATGTTTTCCTTCGCCGAGGATGCGGTTGAGCAGAGTGGCCAGGTAACAAAGTTCACCCAACAATCTTTATTCTTTAATTTTTGTCAGTGGCAATCATCCCTTTAAATTTTTTTTTATTTAAATAACTGACACCATCAAATCTTTGATTCCTAGGTCTTTGTCCATTGTGATGTGGTCATCCGTGATGCCAGTAGTCCCACTGGCGGCCCCTGTAGTGGACAATGTGTGAATCAGGACAACCTGAAAAGAGGTAGGTCTTGTTTTATGCTTTTCAGACCCTGGCAGACCATTACTGAACTAATAGGTTCGCTCTCTCTCTCAACAGGTCAACGACATGTCAAAGACCTCTTTGAGGAGCGTCATGTATATGTTTCTTCTGGATACATTCTTTGGGTGTAATGTATTGTTCTAACATGACAAATAAAGTGTTCTATATAAAACAATCCTAACCGTTGGAGCTACCTTAACACCATGTCGTAGGCTTGTCATCTGACATGTATCAATCAACCCTTTTGTAAGCATGGAACTCAACCATCCACCGGAGGGAGATAAGTGTTGAACACTGTTGCAGTGTTGGTAATTTTCAACTGAAATTACAACTTTTCTTGATACCTCTCACTAGCTTGGTTTCCATCCAATATGGACATTTCTTCTTCAATGATATGCATGTCAATCTCTCATGGCTCAAATGGGAAGAGCATGACTTCATCGCTACTTGTTTGTGTAAGAAGTGTTGACAAGCTGAATGTACCGAGCTGTCTGTTTTAAACTCGCGCACAGCTCGGACACCCATGCATTCCCCACAAGACATCTCTTCACAATCTCCAAGTCCGAGCTACGAAGGTAGAGCCATGAATACATTGCAATCTATTCCGCATCAGGATAAGATTTCAACACACACCGTACGGAACAGCGGGGGCTGAAGACACTCCTTAAAGTTGCGAGCTTGCACCGTGGGACGGTTTCATTGCTCCAGACCACCACAAGGGGAGTTTGCGCAATCATTATGCATTTGGGTCCCAAAGACTAATTTTGACACGAGCCACACTTGCCTTGTGGCGCTCAGCGAAGATTGCTGACAAAACAGATGGAAGTTGTCTTAACGAGTCAAGCAAATGTACAATTTGAGAGGAATGTGATAATGTAGAGACGTGGCTATATATATATATATATATATATATATATATATATATATATATAAAAAAATATATATTTGTCACAGTTAAATTACAAAAATCTCTTAGCTTGTGTTAGGAGAATGAATTTGTCTTTCAGGGACTATTGAGAACCAACAAACCAGGATGTTGTCTTGTGAAACAGTGGCTGTAAAGCATCTAGCTGGCTAAAGCATTGACTGCACAAATGTAAGCTTGCCTTGCAATGCAGCTAAAGTAACATGGCTAGCTATTTACTTGCTTGAGTCGGATTAAAAATAACTGCCGCTCTGGGTATGGACCCTAAAACGTAGTTCTGAACTAATATTCATACCAATCAATGAACCTCAAGTCTGAATGGCATTAATGAAGCCTAGAGTAGAATATACCTTTTATTGTGCCAAGGATGCAAGACCTATATACACACATGTATTTTAGTTAATACCACGTATGAGATTCCCCTCTTGTAGCCTGTACATTGAATATATTCACCAATCATGTACTCTTCCTTGGCAAATAAAAGTGTGGTTCTGGTATGACAGACACTTTCAGTCATATCAAACGATGCGGTGTCTGCATGTATGTATTACAATTGTACACTTCAAAAGTGTTTACTGCTCCTGGGATATCAATGTTTACACATTGTAACTATACAATAGACTAAACATGATTGATTTGTAATTCATATATACAGGAAAAAAACGTATGCATATCTAACTCCATTAATCTGAGGACACAGGATAGTATTCCAACCAGTGGAGAATGTGAAACACTTTATTGAAAGAAGTGCATTTTATAATATTATACGAGTTCAATCTTGGGCGGGCAGGTGGGTAGAGCGTTGGACTAGTAACCAGAAGGTCGCAAGATCAAATCCCTGAGCCGAGAAGGTAAAAATCTGCCCCTGAACAAGGCAGTTCCTAGGCCGTCATTCTTATCTGACATGCCTAGTTAAAGGGTAACTACACCCCAAAATAGATATGTCTTAATTGGCTTCCTGCTATATTGGCACAGATACATAGATGAGTCTTATCTTCTTATGGCTTCTTATTATCTTCTTGTCCAGAGGTGCCCAGAGTAAAATGCCTGCTACTCAGTCCCAGAAGCTAAGATATGCATATATTAGTATATTTTGATAGAAAACCCTCTGAAGGTTCTAACACCGTTTGAATGATGTCTGTGAGTATAACAGAACACATATTGCAGGCAAAAACCTGAGAAAAAAATCCAACCAGGAAGTGGGAAATCTGAGGTTGTTCGTTTTTCAACTCATTCCCTATTGAAGACAGTGGGATATTGGTCATGTTGCACTTCCTAGATGTCAACAGGCTTTAGAACCTTGTTTGATGCTTCTACTGTGAGGTGAGGGCGAATGAGAGGGGAATGAGTCAGAGGTCTGGCAGAATGCCTTGAGCTCGTTCACATGAGAGCGAGCTCTGTTCCATCGCAATTCTACAGACAAAGGAATTCTCCGGTTGGAGCATTATTTAAGATTTATTTTAACAACATCCTAAAGATTGATTCTATACATTGTTTGACATGTTTCTACGGACTGTAATCAAACTTTTTGACATTTCGTCTGCTCCTAATGAACACGCTTCGTGAGATTGGATTTGTTTACAAAACTTCAACTTGCATTTCTTTGGGAGACCGCACAGCCCTCTGTGCTCGCCAGAGGTAGCCTGACTGCCATTAGGTACCGAGATGAGATCCTCAGACCCCTTGTGAGACCATATGCTGGTGTGGTTGGCCCTGGGTTCCTCCTAATGCAAGACAATGCTAGACCTCATGTGGCTGGAGTGTGTCAGCAGTTCCTGCAAGAGGAAGGCATTGATCCTATGGACTGGCCCGCGCATTCCCCAGACCTGAATCCAATTGAGCACATCTGGGACATCATGTCTCACTCAATCCACCACAGACTGTCCAGGAGTTGGCGGATGCTTTAGTCCAGGAGGAGATCCCTCAGGAGACCATCCGCCATCTCATCAGGAGCATGCCCAGGCGTTGTAGAGGTCATGGTTTTCCACTTTAATTTTGAGTGTGATTCCAAATCCAGACCTCCATGGGTTGATACATTTGATTTCCATTGATCATTTTTGTGTGATTATGTTGTCAGCACATTCAACTGTGTAAAGAAAAAAGTATTTAATAAGAACATTTCATTCATTCAGATCTAGGCTGTGTTATTTGTGTTCCCTTTTTTTTGAGCAGTGTATATTAGAAAGATTGAAAATGTATAGGGTGAAGTTGGCAATGATTATGTAGAGATATTAGAAACAGTGCAGCATTTTTTTAAAGGATTTATTTAAGAAAGGGGAGGTGGATGAGGGGTGTGTAAAGGAGATATTGGATAGTGTGGATGTGCAAATTGATGTAGAGGATAAACATGTGTGATGGGGAGATAACAGTGAATGAAGTTAAAAAGATGCGATCTAAGGGTTTACAATAAATAAGAGTCCTGGAGTAGATGGGATAATTGCAGAGTTTTATAAAATATATAAAAGTTTTTAGCACCTATATTATTGGAAGTTTATCAATGTTTCAGAATCTATGGTGACAGGGCTGATAATGATTTTATATAAAAATAAGGGGAGCAAATTGAAACTGGAGAATTATAGGCCAATTAGTTTATTAAATTCAGATTATAAGGTTTTAACTAAGATACTGGCAAATAGAATGAAGCAAGTTTTAAATGATATTATAGCACCTACACAGAATTATAGTGTGCCTGGTAGAGATATTGCTGATTTAATTGTATGTGATAAATAAAATAGTTAAGCATAGATTTAAATAAAGCTTTTGATAGGGTGGAACATGATTTTATGTTTAGGGTAATGGATAAATATGGTTTTGGTAATACAATAATAGGATGGATAAAATTATTTAAGGCGGCAAAAAGTAGGGAAATGTGTAATGGGGTTTTTACTGATTATTTTATTCTTGAGAGATCTGTGAGACAGGGGTGCCCTTTATCAGCTTTATTATTTGTTTTATCTTTTTCTGAAAAAAAGATCTTATAAATTGTGTACAGACTCCACAAGGAGGTTTTAGTTTGATTCATCAAGACGCAGATGATACCACAATAACAGTTAGAGATGAGGGAAGTGTAAAAAGGGTGATGGAGTGTTTTAAAGTATATGGACAAGCATCAGGTGCAAAGGTTAACATGGAGAAGTCAGTAGTAATGAGTAAGATTAATGAGGGGAAATGTACTTTTAAGGTGGTAAAAGATTATTAAGATGTTAGGAGTGAAGGAAATGGAAGCTAGGGATTTGACATGGAGTGGTGTAATAAAGTTAGGAAGGTGGTAAATATGTAGAGGTGGGTAGTCTTTGAAATTAAAAGGGAAAGTAATTGTAATAAATTCATTGATGTCAATTTTTATTTATGTAATGAACGTTTCGGATATGCCAGAATGGGTTTTATCTGAAATGAATAAGATTTTAGTAATTTTTTTATGGGATGGGAAGGGGGTGAAAAATCGCTTGAAGTTGGTAGATTTAAGTGTAAGGAAAACAGCAATTAGAGTAAAAATGGAAATGTTAGGTAATATACTTTTGTTTTATAGAGAAGTGTTTGAGGATTGGGGGCAGTTTTTACCAAATATTTATTATGAATGTACCATTTTAGAAAATATTTTAAATCAGCCTATATTTTTAAATCCTAAGTGTAATATGTTTTGTAAATATTTTATGAGGCCTGGGATGAGGCAGATATTAATTCCCGGGTTCCTTCCATTTCAGGCAATATATGATAATGTGTGAGTAGATGAGATAGTGGGGCAAAAATTATTTAGTCAGCCACCAATTGTGCAAATTCTCCCACTTAAGATGAGGCCTGTAATTTTCATCATAGGTACACTTTCAACTATGACCGACAAAATGAGAAAAAAAATCCAGATAATCACATTGTAGGATTTTTAATGAATTTATTTGCAAATTATGGTGGAAAATAATTATTTGGTCACCTACAAACAAGCAAGATTTCTGGCTCTCACAGACCTGTAACTTCTTTAAGAGGCTCCTCTGTCCTCCACTCGTTACCTGTATTAATGGCACCTGTTTGAACTTGTTATCAGTATAAAAGACACCTGTCCACAACCTCAAACAGTCACACTCCAAACTCCACTATGGCCAAGACCAAAGAGCTGTCAAAGGACACCAGACCTAGTGAATGACCTGCAGAAAGCTGGGACCAAAGTAACAAAGCCTACCATCAGTAACACACTACGCCGCCAGGGACGAAAATCCTGCAGTGCCAGACGTATCCCCCTGCTTAAGCCAGTACATGTCCAGGCCCGTCTGAAGTTTGCTAGAGAGCATTTGGATGATCCAGAAGAAGATTGGGAGAATGTCATATGGTCAGATGAAACCAAAATGTAACTTTTTGGTAAAAACTCAACTCGTCGTGTTTGGAGGACAAAGATGTGATTTTGGAGCATGCGGGCATCGATCCCACTACCTCATGAATGCAAAGTATTTGAGCTAATTCCCCAGCCGTTTGGAAATTCCGCAAGAAGCAACCAAGAGGGTCCAGTCTTGTCAGGCTATGCTGTTGGTTGACTTGTTAGTTTATGCGCCAGCACTTGCAGAGGCTCGGTGCATCTCAACAATTGCGCCCAATAGCTAGTGGCCGGTTAGCTCAGTTGGTTAGAGTGTGGTGCTAATAAAGCTAATAAAATTGAGTCACATGCATGTAAATTGTCATGGGTGCCACAGAATCTAAAGGTCCATGGTTCGATCCCGGGTTTCGGAATTTGTATTTGTTCTTTCTTCATGCTCTGCCTTCAAGGGAACTGTCCACAGCTTTGTTTGTGGGCCTCAATGGTGTGTGCTACGCTGCTCCTCTGAAAGTAAGTAATGTCTTGCATTTTCATCTGACATTGTGACATCAGTATTACATGAGAGTTGCTTGTCATTGTTACAGGAAAGTTGCTTGTCATTGTTACATGACAGTAGGTTGTCTTAGGACAAGGCTGCATGAAGTGTGAACTGGAGCTTTCTTGGATCCATAAAACAATGTGATTTTGGAGCATGCGGGCATCGATCCAACTACCTCACGAATGCAAAGCATTTGAGCTAATTCCCCAGCCGTTTGGAAATTCCACAAGAAGCAACCAAGAGGGTCCAGTCTTGTCAGGCTATGCTGTTGGTTGACTTGTTAGTTTACTCGCCAGCACTTGCAGAGGCTCGGTGCATCTCAACAATTGCGCCCAATTGATAGTTCCCGGTTAGCTCAGTTGGTTAGATCGTGGTGCTAATAACGCCAAGGTCATGTGTTCGATCCCCGTACTGGCTATGATGTACTTTTTGACTGTCAAAATTGTGAGTCACATGCATGTGAATTGTCAAGGTTGCCACAGGATTGAATTTACTGAATTGCCAAAATAGCTCAGTTGGGAGAGCGTTAGACTGAAGATCTAAAGGTCCCTGGTTCGATCCCGGGTTTCTGCATTTGTATTTGTTCTTTCTTTATGCTCTGCCTTCAAGGAAACTATCCACAGCTTTGTTTGTGGGCCTCAATGGCGTGTGCTACGGTGCTCCTCTGAAAGTAAGTAATGTCTTGCTTTTTCATCTGACATTTTGACATCAGTGTTACAGGAAAGTTGCTTGTCATTGTTACATGACAGTAGGTTGTCGTAAGACAAGGCTGCATGAAGTGTGAACTGGAGCTTTCTTGGATCCACAAAAAAATGTGTTTTTGGGGAATGCGGGCATCGATCCCAATACCTATAGCATGCTAAGCAAACACAATACCAATTGATCAAATTCCCCAGCTGTTTGGAATTGCCACAAGGAGCAACTAAGAGTGTCCAGTCTTGTCAGTCTATGCTGTTGGTGGACTTGTTAGTTTGCGCTCCAGCACTTGCAGAGGCTCGGTGCATCTCAACAATTGTGCTCTGTAGCCAGCGGCTGGTTAGCTCAGTTGGTTAGAGTGTGTGATACGCTGCTCTCTGAAAGTAAGTAATGTCTTCTTTCTCATCTGACATTGTGACATCAGTATTACATGAGAGTTGCTTGTCATTGTTACATGACAGTTTCTTGTCATTGTTTACATGACAGTAGGTTGTCATAAGACAAGGCTGGATGAAGTGTGAACTGGAGTTTTCTTGGATCCATAAAACAATGTGATTTTGGAGCATGCGGGCATCGATCCCACTACCTCACGCATGCAAAGTATTTGAGCTAATTCCCCAGCCGTTTGGAAATTCCACAAGAAGCAACCAAGAGGGTCCAGTCTTGTCAGGCTATGCTGTTGGTTGACTTGTTAGTTTACTCGCCAGCACTTGCAGAGGCTCGGTGCATCTCAACAATTGCGCCCAATTGATAGTTCCCGGTTAGCTCAGTTGGTTAGAGCGTGGTGCTAAAAACGCCAAGGTCATGTGTTCGATCCCCGTACTGGCTATGATGTACTTTTTGACTGTCAAAATTGTGAGTCACATGCATGTGAATTGTCAAGGTTGCCACAGAATTGAATTTAGTCAATTGCCAAAATAGCTCATTTGGGAGAGCGTTAGACTGAAGATCTAAAGGTCCCTGGTTCGATCCCGGGTTTCGGCATTTGTATTTGTTCTTTCTTTCTGCTCTGGCTTCAAGGAAACTATCCACAGCTTTGTTTGTGGGCCTCAATGGCGTGTGCTACGCTGCTCCTCTGAAAGTAAGTAATGTCTTGCTTTTTCATCTGACATTTTGACATCAGTGTTACAGGAAAGTTGCTTGTCATTGTTACATGACAGTAGGTTGTCGTAGGACAAGGCTGCATGAAGTGTGAACTGGAGCTTTCTTGGATCCACAAAAAAATGTGTTTTTGGGGAATGCGGGCATCGATCCCAATACTTATAGCATGCTAAGCAAACACAATACCAATTGATCAAATTCCCCAGCTGTTTGGAATTGCCACAAGGAGCAACTAAGAGTGTCCAGTCTTGTCAGTCTATGCTGTTGGTGGACTTGTTAGTTTGCGCTCCAGCACTTGCAGAGGCTCGGTGCATCTCAACAATTGCATCCAATAGCTAGTGGCCGGTTAGCTCAGTTGGTTAGAGCGTGGTGCTAATAACGCCAAGGTCATGAGTTCGATCCCCGTACTGGCTATGATGTACTTTTTGACTGTCAAAATTGTGAGTCACATGCATGTGAATTGTCAAGGTTGCCACAGAATTGAATTTAGTGAATTGCCGAAATAGCTCAGTTGGGATAGCGTTAGACTGAAGATCTAAAGGTTCCTGGTTCGATCCCGGGTTTCGTCATTTGTGTTTGTTCTTTCTTTCTGCTCTGGCTTCAAGGAAACTATCCACAGCTTTGTTTGTGGGCCTCAATGGCGTGTGCTACGCTGCTCCTCTGAAAGTAAGTAATGTCTTGCTTTTTCATCTGACATTTTGACATCAGTGTTACAGGAAAGTTGCTTGTCATTGTTACATGACAGTAGGTTGTCGTAGGACAAGGCTGCATGAAGTGTGAACTGGAGCTTTCTTGGATCCACAAAAAAATGTGTTTTTGGGGAATGCGGGCATCGATCCCAATACTTATAGCATGCTAAGCAAACACAATACCAATTGATCAAATTCCCCAGCTGTTTGGAATTGCCACAAGGAGCAACTAAGAGTGTCCAGTCTTGTCAGTCTATGCTGTTGGTGGACTTGTTAGTTTGCGCTCCAGCACTTGCAGAGGCTCGGTGCATCTCAACAATTGCATCCAATAGCTAGTGGCCGGTTAGCTCAGTTGGTTAGAGCGTGGTGCTAATAACGCCAAGGTCATGAGTTCGATCCCCGTACTGGCTATGATGTACTTTTTGACTGTCAAAATTGTGAGTCACATGCATGTGAATTGTCAAGGTTGCCACAGAATTGATTTTAGTGAATTGCCGAAATAGCTCAGTTGGGATAGCGTTAGACTGAAGATCTAAAGGTTCCTGGTTCGATCCCGGGTTTCGTCATTTGTGTTTGTTCTTTCTTTCTGCTCTGGCTTCAAGGAAACTATCCACAGCTTTGTTTGTGGGCCTCAATGGCGTGTGCTACGCTGCTCCTCTGAAAGTAAGTAATGTCTTGCTTTTTCATCTGACATTTTGACATCAGTGTTACAGGAAAGTTGCTTGTCATTGTTACATGACAGTAGGTTGTCGTAGGACAAGGCTGCATGAAGTGTGAACTGGAGCTTTCTTGGATCCATAAAACAATGTGATTTTGGAGCATGCGGGCATCGATCCCACTACCTCACGAATGCAAAGTATTTGAGCTAATTCCCCAGCCGTTTGGAAATTCCACAAGAAGCAACCAAGAGGGTCCAGTCTTGTCAGGCTATGCTGTTGGTTGACTTGTTAGTTTACTCGCCAGCACTTGCAGAGGCTCGGTGCATCTCAACAATTGCGTCCAATTGATAGTTCACGTTTAGCTCAGTTGGTTAGAGCGTGGTGCTAATAACGCCAAGGTCATGGGTTCGATCCCCGTACTGGCTATGATATACTTTTTGACTGTCAAAATTGTGAGTCACATGCATGTGAATTGTCAAGGGTGCCACAGAATTGAATTTAGTGAATTGCCAAAATAGCTCAGTTGGGAGAGCGTTAGACTGAAGATCTAAAGGTCCCTGGTTCGATCCCGGGTTTCGGCATTTGTATTTGTTCTTTCTTTCTGCTCTGGCTTCAAGGAAACTATCCACAGCTTTGTTTGTGGGCCTCAATGGCGTGTGCTACGCTGCTCCTCTGAAAGTAAGTAATGTCTTGCTTTTTCATCTGACATTTTGACATCAGTGTTACAGGAAAGTTGCTTGTCATTGTTACATGACAGTAGGTTGTCGTAGGACAAGGCTGCATGAAGTGTGAACTGGAGCTTTCTTGGATCCACAAAAAAATGTGTTTTTGGGGAATGCGGGCATCGATCCCAATACTTATAGCATGCTAAGCAAACACAATACCAATTGATCAAATTCCCCAGCTGTTTGGAATTGCCACAAGGAGCAACTAAGAGTGTCCAGTCTTGTCACTCTATGCTGTTGGTGGACTTGTTAGTTTGCGCTCCAGCACTTGCAGAGGCTCGGTGCATCTCAACAATTGTGCTCTGTAGCCAGCGGCTGGTTAGCTCAGTTGGTTAGAGTGTGTGATACGCTGCTCTCTGAAAGTAAGTAATGTCTTCTTTCTCATCTGACATTGTGACATCAGTATTACATGAGAGTTGCTTGTCATTGTTAAATGACAGTTTCTTGTCATTGTTTACATGACAGTAGGTTGTCGTAAGACAAGGCTGCATGAAGTGTGAACTGGAGTTTTCTTGGATCCATAAAACAATGTGATTTTGGAGCATGCGGGCATCGATCCCACTACCTCACGCATGCAAAGTATTTGAGCTAATTCCCCAGCCGTTTGGAAATTCCGCAAGAAGCAACCAAGAGGGTCCAGTCTTGTCAGGCTATGCTGTTGGTTGACTTGTTAGTTTACGCTCCAGCACTTGCAGAGGCTCGGTGCATCTCAACAATTGCATCCAATAGCTAGTGGCCGGTTAGCTCAGTTGGTTAGAGCGTGGTGCTAATAACGCCAAGGTCATGAGTTCGATCCCCGTACTGGCTATGATGTAATTTTTGACTGTCAAAATTGTGAGTCACATGCATGTGATTGTCAAGGTTGCCACAGAATTGAATTTAGTGAATTGCCGAAATAGCTCAGTTGGGAGAGCGTTAGACTGAAGATCTAAAGGTTCCTGGTTCGATCCCGGGTTTCGTCATTTGTGTTTGTTCTTTCTTTCTGCTCTGGCTTCAAGGAAACTATCCACAGCTTTGTTTGTGGGCCTCAATGGCGTGTGCTACGCTGCTCCTCTGAAAGTAAGTAATGTCTTGCTTTTTCATCGGACATTTTGACATCAGTGTTACAGGAAAGTTGCTTGTCATTGTTACATGACAGTAGGTTGTCGTAGGACAAGGCTGCATGAAGTGTGAACTGGAGCTTTCTTGGATCCATAAAACAATGTGATTTTGGAGCATGCGGGCATCGATCCCACTACCTCACGAATGCAAAGTATTTGAGCTAATTCCCCAGCCGTTTGGAAATTCCACAAGAAGCAACCAAGAGGGTCCAGTCTTGTCAGGCTATGCTGTTGGTTGACTTGTTAGTTTACTCGCCAGCACTTGCAGAGGCTCGGTGCATCTCAACAATTGCGCCCAATTGATAGTTCACGTTTAGCTCAGTTGGTTAGAGCGTGGTGCTAATAACGCCAAGGTCATGGGTTCGATACCCATACTGGCTATGATGTACTTTTTGACTGTCAAAATTGTGAGTCACATGCATGTGAATTGTCAAGGGTGCCACAGAATTTAATTTAGTGAATTGCCGAAATAGCTCATTTAGAAGAGCGTTAGACTGAAGATCTAAAGGTCCCTGGTTCGATCCCGGGTTTCGGCATTTGTATTTGTTCTTTCTTTCTGCTCTGGCTTCAAGGAAACTATCCACAGCTTTGTTTGTGGGCCTCAATGGCGTGTGCTACGCTGCTCCTCTGAAAGTAAGTAATGTCTTGCTTTTTCATCTGACATTTTGACATCAGTGTTACAGGAAAGTTGCTTGTCATTGTTACATGACAGTAGGTTGTCGTAGGACAAGGCTGCATGAAGTGTGAACTGGAGCTTTCTTGGATCCACAAAAAAATTTGTTTTTGGGGAATGCGGGCATCGATCCCAATACCTATAGCATGCTAAGCAAACACAATACCAATTGATCAAATTCCCCAGCTGTTTGGAATTGCCACAAGGAGCAACTAAGAGTGTCCAGTCTTGTCAGTCTATGCTGTTGGTGGACTTGTTAGTTTGCGCTCCAGCACTTGCAGAGGCTCGGTGCATCTCAACAATTGTGCTCTGTAGCCAGCGGCTGGTTAGCTCAGTTGGTTAGAGTGTGTGATACGCTGCTCTCTGAAAGTAAGTAATGTCTTCTTTCTCATCTGACATTGTGACATCAGTATTACATGAGAGTTGCTTGTCATTGTTAAATGACAGTTTCTTGTCATTGTTTACATGACAGTAGGTTGTCGTAAGACAAGGCTGCATGAAGTGTGAACTGGAGTTTTCTTGGATCCATAAAACAATGTGATTTTGGAGCATGCGGGCATCGATCCCACTACCTCACGCATGCAAAGTATTTGAGCTAATTCCCCAGCCGTTTGGAAATTCCGCAAGAAGCAACCAAGAGGGTCCAGTCTTGTCAGGCTATGCTGTTGGTTGACTTGTTAGTTTACGCTCCAGCACTTGCAGAGGCTCGGTGCATCTCAACAATTGCGTCTAATAGCTAGTGGCCGGTTAGCTCAGTTGGTTAGAGCGTGGTGCTAATAATGCCAAGGTCATGAGTTCGATCCCCGTACTGGCTATGATGTACTTTTTGACTGTCAAAATCGTGAGTCACATGCATGTGAATTGTCAAGGTTGCCACAGAATTGAATTTAGTGAATTGCCGAAATAGCTCAGTTGGGAGAGCGTTAGACTGAAGATCTAAAGGTCCCTGGTTCATTCCCGGGTTTCGGCATTTGTGTTTGTTCTTTCTTTCTGCTCTGGCTTCAAGGAAACTATCCACAGCTTTGTTTGTGGGCCTCAATGGCGTGTGCTACGCTGCTCCTCTGAAAGTAAGTAATGTCTTGCTTTTTCATCTGACATTTTGACATCAGTGTTACAGGAAAGTTGCTTGTCATTGTTACATGACAGTAGGTTGTCGTAGGACAAGGCTGCATGAAGTGTGAACTGGAGCTTTCTTGGATCCATAAAACAATGTGATTTTGGAGCATGCGGGCATCGATCCCACTACCTCACGAATGCAAAGTATTTGAGCTAATTCCCCAGCCGTTTGGAAATTCCACAAGAAGCAACCAAGAGGGTCCAGTCTTGTCAGGCTATGCTGTTGGTTGACTTGTTAGTTTACTCGCCAGCACTTGCAGAGGCTCGGTGCCTCTCAACAATTGCGCCCAATTGATAGTTCCCGTTTAGCTCAGTTGGTTAGAGCGTGGTGCTAATAACGCCAAGGTCATGGGTTCGATCCCCGTACTGGCTATGATGTACTTTTTGACTGTCAAAATTGTGAGTCACATGCATGTGAATTGTCAAGGGTGCCACAGAATTTAATTTAGTGAATTGCCGAAATAGCTCAGTTGGGAGAGCGTTAGACTGAAGATCTAAAGGTCCCTGGTTCGATCCCGGGTTTCGGCATTTGTATTTGTTCTTTCTTTCTGCTCTGGCTTCAAGGAAACTATCCACAGCTTTGTTTGTGGGCCTCAATGGCGTGTGCTACGCTGCTCCTCTGAAAGTAAGTAATGTCTTGCTTTTTCATCTGACATTTTGACATCAGTGTTACAGGAAAGTTGCTTGTCATTGTTACATGACAGTAGGTTGTCGTAGGACAAGGCTGCATGAAGTGTGAACTGGAGCTTTCTTGGATCCATAAAACAATGTGATTTTGGAGCATGCGGGCATCGATCCCACTACCTCACGAATGCAAAGTATTTGAGCTAATTCCCCAGCCGTTTGGAAATTCCACAAGAAGCAACCAAGAGGGTCCAGTCTTGTCAGGCTATGCTGTTGGTTGACTTGTTAGTTTACTCGCCAGCACTTGCAGAGGCTCGGTGCATCTCAACAATTGCACCCAATTGATAGTTCACGTTTAGCTCAGTTGGTTAGAGCGTCGTGCTAATAACGCCAAGGTCATGGGTTCGATCCCCGTACTGGCTATGATGTGCTTTTTGACTGTCAAAATTGTGAGTCACATGCATGTGAATTGTCAAGGGTGCCACAGAATTTAATTTAGTGAATTGCTGAAATAGCTCAGTTGGGAGAGCGTTCAACTGAAGATCTAAAGGTCCCTGGTTCGATCCCGGGTTTCGGCATTTGTATTTGTTCTTTCTTTCTGCTCTGGCTTCAAGGAAACTATCCACAGCTTTGTTTGTGGGCCTCAATGGCGTGTGCTACGCTGCTCCTCTGAAAGTAAGTAATGTCTTGCTTTTTCATCTGACATTTTGACATCAGTGTTACAGGAAAGTTGCTTGTCATTGTTACATGACAGTAGGTTGTCGTAGGACAAGGCTGCATGAAGTGTGAACTGGAGCTTTCTTGGATCCACAAAAAAAATTGTTTTTGGGGAATGCGGGCATCGATCCCAATACCTATAGCATGCTAAGCAAACACAATACCAATTGATCAAATTCCCCAGCTGTTTGGAATTGCCACAAGGAGCAACTAAGAGTGTCCAGTCTTGTCAGTATATGCTGTTGGTGGACTTGTTATTTTGCGCTCCAGCACTTGCAGAGGCTCGGTGCATCTCAACAATTGCATCCAATAGCTAGTGGCCGGTTAGCTCAGTTGGTTAGAGCGTGGTGCTAATAACGCCAAGGTCATGAGTTCGATCCCCGTACTGGCTATGATGTAATTTTTGACTGTCAAAATTGTGAGTCACATGCATGTGATTGTCAAGGTTGCCACAGAATTGAATTTAGTGAATTGCCGAAATAGCTCAGTTGGGACAGCGTTAGACTGAAGATCTAAAGGTTCCTGGTTCGATCCCGGGTTTCGTCATTTGTGTTTGTTCTTTCTTTCTGCTCTGGCTTCAAGGAAACTATCCACAGCTTTGTTTGTGGGCCTCAATGGCGTGTGCTACGCTGCTCCTCTGAAAGTAAGTAATGTCTTGCTTTTTTATCGGACATTTTGACATCAGTGTTACAGGAAAGTTGCTTGTCATTGTTACATGACAGTAGGTTGTCGTAGGACAAGGCTGCATGAAGTGTGAACTGGAGCTTTCTTGGATCCATAAAACAATGTGATTTTGGAGCATGCGGGCATCGATCCCACTACCTCACGAATGCAAAGTATTTGAGCTAATTCCCCAGCCGTTTGGAAATTCCACAAGAAGCAACCAAGAGGGTCCAGTCTTGTCAGGCTATGCTGTTGGTTGACTTGTTAGTTTACTCGCCAGCACTTGCAGAGGCTCGGTGCATCTCAACAATTGCGCCCAATTGATAGTTCACGTTTAGCTCAGTTGGTTAGAGCGTGGTGCTAATAACGCCAAGGTCATGGGTTCGATCCCCGTACTGGCTATGATGTACTTTTTGACTGTCAAAATTGTGAGTCACATGCATGTGAATTGTCAAGGGTGCCACAGAATTTAATTTAGTGAATTGCCGAAATAGCTCATTTAGAAGAGCGTTAGACTGAAGATCTAAAGGTCCCTGGTTCGATCCTGGGTTTCGGCATTTGTATTTGTTCTTTCTTTCTGCTCTGGCTTCAAGGAAACTATCCACAGCTTTGTTTGTGGGCCTCAATGGCGTGTGCTACGCTGCTCCTCTGAAAGTAAGTAATGTCTTGCTTTTTCATCTGACATTTTGACATCAGTGTTACAGGAAAGTTGCTTGTCATTGTTACATGACAGTAGGTTGTCGTAGGACAAGGCTGCATGAAGTGTGAACTGGAGCTTTCTTGGATCCACAAAAAAATGTGTTTTTGGGGAATGCGGGCATCGATCCCAATACCTATAGCATGCTAAGCAAACACAATACCAATTGATCAAATTCCCCAGCTGTTTGGAATTGCCACAAGGAGCAACTAAGAGTGTCCAGTCTTGTCAGTCTATGCTGTTGGTGGACTTGTTAGTTTGCGCTCCAGCACTTGCAGAGGCTCGGTGCATCTCAACAATTGTGCTCTGTAGCCAGCGGCTGGTTAGCTCAGTTGGTTAGAGTGTGTGATACGCTGCTCTCTGAAAGTAAGTAATGTCTTCTTTCTCATCTGACATTGTGACATCAGTATTACATGAGAGTTGCTTGTCATTGTTAAATGACAGTTTCTTGTCATTGTTTACATGACAGTAGGTTGTCGTAAGACAAGGCTGCATGAAGTGTGAACTGGAGTTTTCTTGGATCCATAAAACAATGTGATTTTGGAGCATGCGGGCATCGATCCCACTACCTCACGCATGCAAAGTATTTGAGCTAATTCCCCAGCCGTTTGGAAATTCCGCAAGAAGCAACCAAGAGGGTCCAGTCTTGTCAGGCTATGCTGTTGGTTGACTTGTTAGTTTACGCTCCAGCACTTGCAGAGGCTCGGTGCATCTCAACAATTGCGTCTAATAGCTAGTGGCCGGTTAGCTCAGTTGGTTAGAGCGTGGTGCTAATAATGCCAAGGTCATGAGTTCGATCCCCGTACTGGCTATGATGTACTTTTTGACTGTCAAAATCGTGAGTCACATGCATGTGAATTGTCAAGGTTGCCACAGAATTGAATTTAGTGAATTGCCAAAATAGCTCAGTTGGGAGAGCGTTAGACTGAAGATCTAAAGGTCCCTGGTTCAATCCCGCGTTTCGGCATTTGTATTTATTCTTTCTTTCTGCTCTGGCTTCAAGGAAACTATCCACAGCTTTGTTTGTGGGCCTCAATGGTGTGTGCTACGCTGCTCCTCTGAAAGTAAGTAATGTCTTGCTTTTTCATCTGACATTTTGACATCAGTGTTACAGGAAAGTTGCTTGTCATTGTTACATGACAGTAGGTTGTCGTAGGACAAGGCTGCATGAAGTGTGAACTGGAGCTTTCTTGGATCCACAAAAAAATGTGTTTTTGGGGAATGCGGGCATCGATCCCAATACCTATAGCATGCTAAGCAAACACAATACCAATTGATCAAATTCCCCAGCTCTCTGGAATTGCCACAAGGAGCAACCAAGAGTGTCCAGTCTTGTCAGTCTATGCTGTTGGTGGACTTGTTAGTTTGCGCTCCAGCACTTGCAGAGGCTCGGTGCATCTCAACAATTGTGCTCTGTAGCCAGCGGCTGGTTAGCTCAGTTGGTTAGAGTGTGTGATACGCTGCTCTCTGAAAGTAAGTAATGTCTTCTTTCTCATCTGACATTGTGACATCAGTATTACATGAGAGTTGCTTGTCATTGTTAAATGACAGTTTCTTGTCATTGTTTACATGACAGTAGGTTGTCGTAAGACAAGGCTGCATGAAGTGTGAACTGGAGTTTTCTTGGATCCATAAAACAATGTGATTTTGGAGCATGCGGGCATCGATCCCACTACCTCACGCATGCAAAGTATTTGAGCTAATTCCCCAGCCGTTTGGAAATTCCGCAAGAATCAACCAAGAGGGTCCAGTCTTGTCAGGCTATGCTGTTGGTTGACTTGTTAGTTTACGCTCCAGCACTTGCAGAGGCTCGGTGCATCTCAACAATTGCGTCCAATAGCTAGTGGCCGGTTAGCTCAGTTGGTTAGAGCGTGGTGCTAATAACGCCAAGGTCATGGGTTCGATCCCCGTACTGGCTATGATGTACTTTTTGACTGTCAAAATTGTGAGTCACATGCATGTGAATTGTCAAGGGTGCCACAGAATTTAATTTAGTGAATTGCCGAAATAGCTCAGTTGGGAGAGCGTTAGACTGAAGATCTAAAGGTCCCTGGTTCGATCCCGGGTTTCGGCATTTGTATTTGTTCTTTCTTTCTGCTCTGGCTTCAAGGAAACTATCCACAGCTTTGTTTGTGGGCCTCAATGGCGTGTGCTACGCTGCTCCTCTGAAAGTAAGTAATGTCTTGCTTTTTCATCTGACATTTTGACATCAGTGTTACAGGAAAGTTGCTTGTCATTGTTACATGACAGTAGGTTGTCGTAGGACAAGGCTGCATGAAGTGTGAACTGGAGCTTTCTTGGATCCATAAAACAATGTGATTTTGGAGCATGCGGGCATCGATCCCACTACCTCACGAATGCAAAGTATTTGAGCTAATTCCCCAGCCGTTTGGAAATTCCACAAGAAGCAACCAAGAGGGTCCAGTCTTGTCAGGCTATGCTGTTGGTTGACTTGTTAGTTTACTCGCCAGCACTTGCAGAGGCTCGGTGCATCTCAACAATTGCACCCAATTGATAGTTCACGTTTAGCTCAGTTGGTTAGAGCGTCGTGCTAATAACGCCAAGGTCATGGGTTCGATCCCCGTACTGGCTATGATGTGCTTTTTGACTGTCAAAATTGTGAGTCACATGCATGTGAATTGTCAAGGGTGCCACAGAATTTAATTTAGTGAATTGCTGAAATAGCTCAGTTGGGAGAGCGTTCAACTGAAGATCTAAAGGTCCCTGGTTCGATCCCGGGTTTCGGCATTTGTATTTGTTCTTTCTTTCTGCTCTGGCTTCAAGGAAACTATCCACAGCTTTGTTTGTGGGCCTCAATGGCGTGTGCTACGCTGCTCCTCTGAAAGTAAGTAATGTCTTGCTTTTTCATCTGACATTTTGACATCAGTGTTACAGGAAAGTTGCTTGTCATTGTTACATGACAGTAGGTTGTCGTAGGACAAGGCTGCATGAAGTGTGAACTGGAGCTTTCTTGGATCCACAAAAAAAATTGTTTTTGGGGAATGCGGGCATCGATCCCAATACCTATAGCATGCTAAGCAAACACAATACCAATTGATCAAATTCCCCAGCTGTTTGGAATTGCCACAAGGAGCAACTAAGAGTGTCCAGTCTTGTCAGTATATGCTGTTGGTGGACTTGTTATTTTGCGCTCCAGCACTTGCAGAGGCTCGGTGCATCTCAACAATTGCATCCAATAGCTAGTGGCCGGTTAGCTCAGTTGGTTAGAGCGTGGTGCTAATAACGCCAAGGTCATGAGTTCGATCCCCGTACTGGCTATGATGTAATTTTTGACTGTCAAAATTGTGAGTCACATGCATGTGATTGTCAAGGTTGCCACAGAATTGAATTTAGTGAATTGCCGAAATAGCTCAGTTGGGACAGCGTTAGACTGAAGATCTAAAGGTTCCTGGTTCGATCCCGGGTTTCGTCATTTGTGTTTGTTCTTTCTTTCTGCTCTGGCTTCAAGGAAACTATCCACAGCTTTGTTTGTGGGCCTCAATGGCGTGTGCTACGCTGCTCCTCTGAAAGTAAGTAATGTCTTGCTTTTTCATCGGACATTTTGACATCAGTGTTACAGGAAAGTTGCTTGTCATTGTTACATGACAGTAGGTTGTCGTAGGACAAGGCTGCATGAAGTGTGAACTGGAGCTTTCTTGGATCCATAAAACAATGTGATTTTGGAGCATGCGGGCATCGATCCCACTACCTCACGAATGCAAAGTATTTGAGCTAATTCCCCAGCCGTTTGGAAATTCCACAAGAAGCAACCAAGAGGGTCCAGTCTTGTCAGGCTATGCTGTTGGTTGACTTGTTAGTTTACTCGCCAGCACTTGCAGAGGCTCGGTGCATCTCAACAATTGCGCCCAATTGATAGTTCACGTTTAGCTCAGTTGGTTAGAGCGTGGTGCTAATAACGCCAAGGTCATGGGTTCGATCCCCGTACTGGCTATGATGTACTTTCTGACTGTCAAAATTGTGAGTCACATGCATGTGAATTGTCAAGGGTGCCACAGAATTTAATTTAGTGAATTGCCGAAATAGCTCATTTAGAAGAGCGTTAGACTGAAGATCTAAAGGTCCCTGGTTCGATCCTGGGTTTCGGCATTTGTATTTGTTCTTTCTTTCTGCTCTGGCTTCAAGGAAACTATCCACAGCTTTGTTTGTGGGCCTCAATGGCGTGTGCTACGCTGCTCCTCTGAAAGTAAGTAATGTCTTGCTTTTTCATCTGACATTTTGACATCAGTGTTACAGGAAAGTTGCTTGTCATTGTTACATGACAGTAGGTTGTCGTAGGACAAGGCTGCATGAAGTGTGAACTGGAGCTTTCTTGGATCCACAAAAAAATGTGTTTTTGGGGAATGCGGGCATCGATCCCAATACCTATAGCATGCTAAGCAAACACAATACCAATTGATCAAATTCCCCAGCTGTTTGGAATTGCCACAAGGAGCAACTAAGAGTGTCCAGTCTTGTCAGTCTATGCTGTTGGTGGACTTGTTAGTTTGCGCTCCAGCACTTGCAGAGGCTCGGTGCATCTCAACAATTGTGCTCTGTAGCCAGCGGCTGGTTAGCTCAGTTGGTTAGAGTGTGTGATACGCTGCTCTCTGAAAGTAAGTAATGTCTTCTTTCTCATCTGACATTGTGACATCAGTATTACATGAGAGTTGCTTGTCATTGTTAAATGACAGTTTCTTGTCATTGTTTACATGACAGTAGGTTGTCGTAAGACAAGGCTGCATGAAGTGTGAACTGGAGTTTTCTTGGATCCATAAAACAATGTGATTTTGGAGCATGCGGGCATCGATCCCACTACCTCACGCATGCAAAGTATTTGAGCTAATTCCCCAGCCGTTTGGAAATTCCGCAAGAAGCAACCAAGAGGGTCCAGTCTTGTCAGGCTATGCTGTTGGTTGACTTGTTAGTTTACGCTCCAGCACTTGCAGAGGCTCGGTGCATCTCAACAATTGCGTCTAATAGCTAGTGGCCGGTTAGCTCAGTTGGTTAGAGCGTGGTGCTAATAATGCCAAGGTCATGAGTTCGATCCCCGTACTGGCTATGATGTACTTTTTGACTGTCAAAATCGTGAGTCACATGCATGTGAATTGTCAAGGTTGCCACAGAATTGAATTTAGTGAATTGCCAAAATAGCTCAGTTGGGAGAGCGTTAGACTGAAGATCTAAAGGTCCCTGGTTCAATCCCGCGTTTCGGCATTTGTATTTATTCTTTCTTTCTGCTCTGGCTTCAAGGAAACTATCCACAGCTTTGTTTGTGGGCCTCAATGGTGTGTGCTACGCTGCTCCTCTGAAAGTAAGTAATGTCTTGCTTTTTCATCTGACATTTTGACATCAGTGTTACAGGAAAGTTGCTTGTCATTGTTACATGACAGTAGGTTGTCGTAGGACAAGGCTGCATGAAGTGTGAACTGGAGCTTTCTTGGATCCACAAAAAAATGTGTTTTTGGGGAATGCGGGCATCGATCCCAATACCTATAGCATGCTAAGCAAACACAATACCAATTGATCAAATTCCCCAGCTCTCTGGAATTGCCACAAGGAGCAACCAAGAGTGTCCAGTCTTGTCAGTCTATGCTGTTGGTGGACTTGTTAGTTTGCGCTCCAGCACTTGCAGAGGCTCGGTGCATCTCAACAATTGTGCTCTGTAGCCAGCGGCTGGTTAGCTCAGTTGGTTAGAGTGTGTGATACGCTGCTCTCTGAAAGTAAGTAATGTCTTCTTTCTCATCTGACATTGTGACATCAGTATTACATGAGAGTTGCTTGTCATTGTTAAATGACAGTTTCTTGTCATTGTTTACATGACAGTAGGTTGTCGTAAGACAAGGCTGCATGAAGTGTGAACTGGAGTTTTCTTGGATCCATAAAACAATGTGATTTTGGAGCATGCGGGCATCGATCCCACTACCTCACGCATGCAAAGTATTTGAGCTAATTCCCCAGCCGTTTGGAAATTCCGCAAGAATCAACCAAGAGGGTCCAGTCTTGTCAGGCTATGCTGTTGGTTGACTTGTTAGTTTACGCTCCAGCACTTGCAGAGGCTCGGTGCATCTCAACAATTGCGTCCAATAGCTAGTGGCCGGTTAGCTCAGTTGGTTAGAGCGTGGTGCTAATAACGCCAAGGTCATGAGTTCTATCCCCGTACTGGCTATGATGTACTTTTTGACTGTCAAAATTGTGAGTCACATGCATGTGAATTGTCAAGGTTGCCACAGAATTGAATTTAGTGAATTGCCGAAATAGCTCAGTTGGGAGAGCGTTAGACTGAAGATCTAAAGGTCCCTGGTTCGTTCCCGGGTTTCGGCATTTGTGTTTGTTCTTTCTTTCTGCTCTGGCTTCAAGGAAACTATCCACAGCTTTGTTTGTGGGCCTCAATGGCGTGTGCTACGCTGCTCCTCTGAAAGTAAGTAATGTCTTGCTTTTTCATCTGACATTTTGACATCAGTGTTACAGGAAAGTTGCTTGTCATTGTTACATGACAGTAGGTTGTCGTAGGACAAGGCTGCATGAAGTGTGAACTGGAGCTTTCTTGGATCCATAAAACAATGTGATTTTGGAATATGCGGGCATCGATCCCACTACCTCACGAATGCAAAGTATTTGAGCTAATTCCCCAGCCGTTTGGAAATTCCACAAGAAGCAACCAAGAGGGTCCAGTCTTGTCAGGCTATGCTGTTGGTTGACTTGTTAGTTTACTCGCCAGCACTTGCAGAGGCTCGGTGCATCTCAACAATTGCGCCCAATTGATAGTTCCCGTTTAGCTCAGTTGGTTAGAGCGTGGTGCTAATAACGCCACGGTCATGGGTTCGATCCCCGTACTGGCTATGATGTACTTTTTGACTGTCAAAATTGTGAGTCACATGCATGTGAATTGTCAAGGGTGCCACAGAATTTAATTTAGTGAATTGCCGAAATAGCTCAGTTGGGAGAGCGTTAGACTGAAGATCTAAAGGTCCCTGGTTCGATCCCGGGTTTCGGCATTTGTATTTGTTCTTTCTTTCTGCTCTGGCTTCAAGGAAACTATCCACAGCTTTGTTTGTGGGCCTCAATGGCGTGTGCTACGCTGCTCCTCTGAAAGTAAGTAATGTCTTGCTTTTTCATCTGACATTTTGACATCAGTGTTACAGGAAAGTTGCTTGTCATTGTTACATGACAGTAGGTTGTCGTAGGACAAGGCTGCATGAAGTGTGAACTGGAGCTTTCTTGGATCCATAAAACAATGTGATTTTGGAGCATGCGGGCATCGATCCCACTACCTCACGAATGCAAAGTATTTGAGCTAATTCCCCAGCCGTTTGGAAATTCCACAAGAAGCAACCAAGAGGGTCCAGTCTTGTCAGGCTATGCTGTTGGTTGACTTGTTAGTTTACTCGCCAGCACTTGCAGAGGCTCGGTGCATCTCAACAATTGCACCCAATTGATAGTTCACGTTTAGCTCAGTTGGTTAGAGCGTCGTGCTAATAACGCCAAGGTCATGGGTTCGATCCCCGTACTGGCTATGATCTGCTTTTTGACTGTCAAAATTGTGAGTCACATGCATGTGAATTGTCAAGGGTGCCACAGAATTTAATTTAGTGAATTGCTGAAATAGCTCAGTTGGGAGAGCGTTCAACTGAAGATCTAAAGGTCCCTGGTTCGATCCCGGGTTTCGGCATTTGTATTTGTTCTTTCTTTCTGCTCTGGCTTCAAGGAAACTATCCACAGCTTTGTTTGTGGGCCTCAATGGCGTGTGCTACGCTGCTCCTCTGAAAGTAAGTAATGTCTTGCTTTTTCATCTGACATTTTGACATCAGTGTTACAGGAAAGTTGCTTGTCATTGTTACATGACAGTAGGTTGTCGTAGGACAAGGCTGCATGAAGTGTGAACTGGAGCTTTCTTGGATCCACAAAAAAAATTGTTTTTGGGGAATGCGGGCATCGATCCCAATACCTATAGCATGCTAAGCAAACACAATACCAATTGATCAAATTCCCCAGCTGTTTGGAATTGCCACAAGGAGCAACTAAGAGTGTCCAGTCTTGTCAGTATATGCTGTTGGTGGACTTGTTATTTTGCGCTCCAGCACTTGCAGAGGCTCGGTGCATCTCAACAATTGTGCTCTGTAGCCAGCGGCTGGTTAGCTCAGTTGGTTAGAGTGTGTGATACGCTGCTCTCTGAAAGTAAGTAATGTCTTCTTTCTCATCTGACATTGTGACATCAGTATTACATGAGAGTTGCTTGTCATTGTTAAATGACAGTTTCTTGTCATTGTTTACATGACAGTAGGTTGTCGTAAGACAAGGCTGCATGAAGTGTGAACTGGAGTTTTCTTGGATCCATAAAACAATGTGATTTTGGAGCATGCGGGCATCGATCCCACTACCTCACGCATGCAAAGTATTTGAGCTAATTCCCCAGCCGTTTGGAAATTCCGCAAGAAGCAACCAAGTCTTGTCCAGTCTTGTCAGGCTATGCTGTTGGTTGACTTGTTAGTTTACGCTCCAGCACTTGCAGAGGCTCGGTGCATCTCAACAATTGCGTCCAATAGCTAGCGGCCGGTTAGCTCAGTTGGTTAGAGCGTGGTGCTAATAACGCCAAGGTCATGAGTTCGATCCCCGTACTGGCTATGATGTACTTTTTGACTGTCAAAATTGTGAGTCACATGCATGTGAATTGTCAAGGTTGCCACAGAATTGAATTTAGTGAATTGCCGAAATAGCTCAGTTGGGAGAGCGTTAGACTGAAGATCTAAAGGTCCCTGGTTCAATCCCGGGTTTCGGCATTTGTATTTGTTCTTTCTCTCTGCTCTGGCTTCAAGGAAACTATCCACAGCTTTGTTTGTGGGCCTCAATGGCGTGTGCTACGCTGCTCCTCTGAAAGTAAGTAATGTCTTGCTTTTTCATCTGACATTTTGACATCAGTGTTACAGGAAAGTTGCTTGTCATTGTTACATGACAGTAGGTTGTCATAGGACAAGGCTGCATGAAGTGTGAACTGGAGCTTTCTTGGATCCATAAAACAATGTGATTTTGGAGCATGCGGGCATCGATCCCACTACCTCACGAATGCAAAGTATTTGAGCTAATTCCCCAGCCGTTTGGAAATTCCACAAGAAGCAACCAAGAGGGTCCAGTCTTGTCAGGCTATGCTGTTGGTTGACTTGTTAGTTTACTCGCCAGCACTTGCAGAGGTTCGGTGCATCTCAACAATTGCGCCCAATTGATAGTTCCTGTTTAGCTCAGTTGGTTAGAGCGTGTTGCTAATAACGCCAAGGTCATGGGTTCGATCCCCGTACTGGCTATGATGTACTTTTTGACTGTCAAAATTGTGAGTCACATGCATGTGAATTGTCAAGGGTGCCACAGAATTTAATTTAGTTAATTGCCGAAATAGCTCAGTTGGGAGAGCGTTAGACTGAAGATCTAAAGGTCCCTGGTTCGATCCCGGGTTTCGGCGTTTGTATTTGTTCTTTCTTTATGCTCTGGCTTAAAGGAAACTATCCACAGCTTTGTTTGTGGGCCTCAATGGCGTGTTCTACGCTGCTCCTCTGAAAGTAAGTAATGTCTTGCTTTTTCATCTGACATTTTGACATCAGTGTTACAGGAAAGTTGCTTGTCATTGTTACATGACAGTAGGTTGTCGTAAGACAAGGCTGCATGAAGTGTGAACTGGAGCTTTCTTGGATCCACAAAAAAAATTGTTTTTGGGGAATGCGGGCATCGAATCCAATACCTATAGCATGCTAAGCAAACACAATACCAATTGATCAAATTCCCCAGCTGTTTGGAATTGCCACAAGGAGCAACTAAGAGTGTCCAGTCTTGTCAGTCTATGCTGTTGGTGGACTTGTTAGTTTGCGCTCCAGCACTTGCAGAGGCTCGGTGCATCTCAACAATTGTGCTCTGTAGCCAGCGGCTGGTTAGCTCAGTTGGTTAGAGTGTGTGATACGCTGCTCTCTGAAAGTAAGTAATGTCTTCTTTCTCATCTGACATTGTGACATCAGTATTACATGAGAGTTGCTTGTCATTGTTAAATGACAGTTTCTTGTCATTGTTTACATGACAGTAGGTTGTCGTAAGACAAGGCTGCATGAAGTGTGAACTGGAGTTTTCTTGGATCCATAAAACAATGTGATTTTGGAGCATGCGGGCATCGATCCCACTACCTCACTCATGCAAAGTATTTGAGCTAATTCCCCAGCCGTTTGGAAATTCCGCAAGAAGCAACCAAGTCTTGTCCAGTCTTGTCAGGCTATGCTGTTGGTTGACTTGTTAGTTTACGCTCCAGCACTTGCAGAGGCTCGGTGCATCTCAACAATTGCGTCCAATAGCTAGTGGCCGGTTAGCTCAGTTGGTTAGAGCGTGGTGCTAATAACGCCAAGGTCATGAGTTCGATCCCCGTACTGGCTATGATGTACTTTTTGACTGTCAGAATTGTGAGTCACATGCATGTGAATTGTCAAGGTTGCCACAGAATTGAATTTAGTGCATTACCGAAATAGCTCAGTTGGGAGAGCGTTAGACTGAAGATCTAAAGGTCCCTGGTTCGATCCCGGGTTTCGGCATTTGTATTTGTTCTTTCTTTCTGCTCTGGCTTCAAGGAAACTATCCACAGCTTTGTTTGTGGGCCTCAATGGCGTGTGCTACGCTGCTCTTCTGAAAGTAAGTAATGTCTTGCTTTTTCATCTGACATTTTGACATCAGTGTTACAGGAAAGTTGCTTGTCATTGTTACATGACAGTAGGTTGTCGTAGGACAAGGCTGCATGAAGTGTGAACTGGAGCTTTCTTGGATCCATAAAACAATGTGATTTTGGAGCATGCGGGCATCGATCCCACTACCTCACGAATGCAAAGTATTTGAGCTAATTCCCCAGCCGTTTGGAAATTCCACAAGAAGCAACCAAGAGGGTCCAGTCTTGTCAGGCTATGCTGTTGGTTGACTTGTTAGTTTACTCGCCAGCACTTGCAGAGGTTCGGTGCATCTCAACAATTGTGCCTAATTGATAGTTCCCGTTTAGCTCAGTTGGTTAGAGCGTGGTGCTAATAACGCCAAGGTCATGGGTTCGATCCCCGTACTGGCTATGATGTACTTTTTGACTGTCAAAATTGTGAGTCACATGCATGTGAATTGTCAAGGGTGCCACAGAATTTAATTTAGTTAATTGCCGAAATAGCTCAGTTGGGAGAGCGTTAGACTGAAGATCTAAAGGTCCCTGGTTCGATCCCGGGTTTCGGCATTTGTATTTGTTCTTTCTTTCTGCTCTGGCTTCAAGGAAACTATCCACAGCTTTGTTTGTGGGCCTCAATGGCGTGTGCTACGCTGCTCCTCTGAAAGTAAGTAATGTCTTGCTTTTTCATCTGACATTTTGACATCAGTGTTACAGGAAAGTTGCTTGTCATTGTTACATGACAGTAGGTTGTCGTAGGACAAGGCTGCATGAAGTGTGAACTGGAGCTTTCTTGGATCCATAAAACAATGTGATTTTGGAGCATGCGGGCATCGATCCCACTACCTCACGAATGCAAAGTATTTGAGCTAATTCCCCAGCCGTTTGGAAATTCCACAAGAAGCAACCAAGAGGGTCCAGTCTTGTCAGGCTATGCTGTTGGTTGACTTGTTAGTTTACTCGCCAGCACTTGCAGAGGTTCGGTGCATCTCAACAATTGCGCCTAATTGATAGTTCCCGTTTAGCTCAGTTGGTTAGAGCGTGGTGCTTATAACGCCAAGCTCATGGGTTCGATCCCCGTACTGGCTATGATGTACTTTTTGACTGTCAAAATTGTGAGTCACATGCATGTGAATTGTCAAGGGTGCCACAGAATTTAATTTAGTTAATTGACGAAATAGCTCAGTTGGGAGAGCGTTAGACTGAAGATCTAAAGGTCCCTGGTTCGATCCGGGGTTTCGGCATTTGTATTTGTTCTTTCTTTCTGCTCTGGCTTCAAGGAAACTATCCACAGCTTTGTTTGTGGGCCTCAATGGCGTGTGCTACGCTGCTCCTCTGAAAGTAAGTAATGTCTTGCTTTTTCATCTGACATTTTGACATCAGTGTTACAGGAAAGTTGCTTGTCATTGTTACATGACAGTAGGTTGTCGTAGGACAAGGCTGCATGAAGTGTGAACTGGAGCTTTCTTGGATCCATAAAACAATGTGATTTTGGAGCATGCGGGCATCGATCCCACTACCTCACGAATGCAAAGTATTTGAGCTAATTCCCCAGCCGTTTGGAAATTCCACAAGAAGCAACCAAGAGGGTCCAGTCTTGTCAGGCTATGCTGTTGGTTGACTTGTTAGTTTACTCGCCAGCACTTGCAGAGGTTCGGTGCATCTCAACAATTGCGCCTAATTGATAGTTCCCGTTTAGCTCAGTTGGTTAGAGCGTGGTGCTTATAACGCCAAGGTCATGGGTTCGATCCCCGTACTGGCTATGATGTACTTTTTGACTGTCAAAATTGTGAGTCACATGCATGTGAATTGTCAAGGGTGCCACAGAATTTAACTTAGTTAATTGCCGAAATAGCTCAGTTGGGAGAGCGTTAGACTGAAGATCTAAAGGTCCCTGGTTCGATCCCGGGTTTCGGCATTTGTATTTGTTCTTTCTTTCTGCTCTGGCTTCAAGGAAACTATCCACAGCTTTGTTTGTGGGCCTCAATGGCGTGTGCTACGCTGCTCCTCTGAAAGTAAGTAATGTCTTGCTTTTTCATCTGACATTTTGACATCAGTGTTACAGGAAAGTTGCTTGTCATTGTTACATGACAGTAGGTTGTCGTAGGACAAGGCTGCATGAAGTGTGAACTGGAGCTTTCTTGGATCCACAAAACAATGTGATTTTGGAGCATGCGGGCATCGATCCCACTACCTCACGAATGCAAAGTATTTGAGCTAATTCCCCAGCCGTTTGGAAATTCCACAAGAAGCAACCAAGAGGGTCCAGTCTTGTCAGGCTATGCTGTTGGTTGACTTGTTAGTTTACTCGCCAGCACTTGCAGAGGCTCGGTGCATCTCAACAATTGCGCCCAATTGATAGTTCCCGGTTAGCTCAGTTGGTTAGAGCGTGGTGCTAATAACGCCAAGTTCATGTGTTCGATCCCCGTACTGGCTATGATGTACTTTTTGACTGTCAAAATTGTGAGTCACATGCATGTGAATTGTCAAGGGTGCCACAGAATTTAATTTAGTAAATTGCCGAAATAGCTCAGTTGGGAGAGCGTTAGACTGAAGATCTAAAGGTCCCTGGTTCGATCGCGGGTTTCGGCGTTTGTATTTGTTCTTTCTTTATGCTCTGGCTTAAAGGAAACTATCCACAGCTTTGTTTGTGGGCCTCAATGGCGTGTTCTACGCTGCTCCTCTGAAAGTAAGTAATGTCTTGCTTTTTCATCTGACATTTTGACATCAGTGTTACAGGAAAGTTGCTTGTCATTGTTACATGACAGTAGGTTGTCGTAAGACAAGGCTGCATGAAGTGTGAACTGGAGCTTTCTTGGATCCACAAAAAAAATTGTTTTTGGGGAATGCGGGCATCGAATCCAATACCTATAGCATGCTAAGCAAACACAATACCAATTGATCAAATTCCCCAGCTGTTTGGAATTGCCACAAGGAGCAACTAAGAGTGTCCAGTCTTGTCAGTCTATGCTGTTGGTGGACTTGTTAGTTTGCGCTCCAGCACTTGCAGAGGCTCGGTGCATCTCAACAATTGTGCTCTGTAGCCAGCGGCTGGTTAGCTCAGTTGGTTAGAGTGTGTGATACGCTGCTCTCTGAAAGTAAGTAATGTCTTCTTTCTCATCTGACATTGTGACATCAGTATTACATGAGAGTTGCTTGTCATTGTTAAATGACAGTTTCTTGTCATTGTTTACATGACAGTAGGTTGTCGTAAGACAAGGCTGCATGAAGTGTGAACTGGAGTTTTCTTGGATCCATAAAACAATGTGATTTTGGAGCATGCGGGCATCGATCCCACTACCTCACGCATGCAAAGTATTTGAGCTAATTCCCCAGCCGTTTGGAAATTCCGCAAGAAGCAACCAAGTCTTGTCCAGTCTTGTCAGGCTATGCTGTTGGTTGACTTGTTAGTTTACGCTCCAGCACTTGCAGAGTCTCGGTGCATCTCAACAATTGCTTCCAATAGCTAGTGGCCGGTTAGCTCAGTTGGTTAGAGCGTGGTGCTAATAACGCCAAGGTCATGAGTTCGATCCCCGTACTGGCTATGATGTACTTTTTGACTGTCAGAATTGTGAGTCACATGCATGTGAATTGTCAAGGTTGCCACAGAATTGAATTTAGTGAATTGCCGAAATAGCTCAGTTGGGAGAGCGTTAGACTGAAGATCTAAAGGTCCCTGGTTCGATCCCGGGTTTAGGCATTTGTATTTGTTCTTTCTTTCTGCTCTGGCTTCAAGGAAACTATCCACAGCTTTGTTTGTGGGCCTCAATGGCGTGTGCTACGCTGCTCCTCTGAAAGTAAGTAATGTCTTGCTTTTTCATCTGACATTTTGACATCAGTGTTACAGGAAAGTTGCTTGTCATTGTTACATGACAGTAGGTTGTCATAGGACAAGGCTGAATGAAGTGTGAACTGGAGCTTTCTTGGATCCATAAAACAATGTGATTTTGGAGCATGCGGGCATCGATCCCACTACCTCACGAATGCAAAGTATTTGAGCTAATTCCCCAGCCGTTTGGAAATTCCACAAGAAGCAACCAAGAGGGTCCAGTCTTGACAGGCTATGCTGTTGGTTGACGTGTTAGTTTACTCGCCAGCACTTGCAGAGGCTCGGTGCATCTCAACAATTGCGCCCAATTGATAGTTCCCGTTTAGCTCAGTTGGTTAGAGCGTCGTGCTAATAACGCCAAGGTCATGGGTTCGATCCCCGTACTGGCTATGATGTACTTTTTGACTGTCAAAATTGTGAGTCACATGCATGTGAATTGTCAAGGGTGCCACAGAATTTAATTTAGTTAATTGCCGAAATAGCTCAGTTGGGAGAGCGTTAGACTGAAGATCTAAAGGTCCCTGGTTCGATCCCGGGTTTCGGCATTTGTATTTGTTCTTTCTTTCTGCTCTGGCTTCAAGGAAACTATCCACAGCTTTGTTTGTGGGCCTCAATGGCGTGTGCTACGCTGCTCCTCTGAAAGTAAGTAATGTCTTGCTTTTTCATCTGACATTTTGACATCAGTGTTACAGGAAAGTTGCTTGTCATTGTTACATGACAGTAGGTTGTCGTAGGACAAGGCTGCATGAAGTGTGAACTGGAGCTTTCTTGGATCCATAAAACAATGTGATTTTGGAGCATGCGGGCATCGATCCCACTACCTCACGAATGCAAAGTATTTGAGCTAATTCCCCAGCCGTTTGGAAATTCCACAAGAAGCAACCAAGAGGGTCCAGTCTTGTCAGGCTATGCTGTTGGTTGACTTGTTAGTTTACTCGCCAGCACTTGCAGAGGTTCGGTGCATCTCAACAATTGCGCCCAATTCATAGTTCCCGTTTAGCTCAGTTGGTTAGAGCGTGGTGCTAATAACGCCAAGGTCATGGGTTCGATCCCCGTACCTGCTATGATGTACTTTTTGACTGTCAAAATTGTGAGTCACATGCATGTGAATTGTCAAGGGTGCCACAGAATTTAATTTAGTTAATTGCCGAAATAGCTCAGTTGGGAGAGCGTTAGACTGAAGATCTAAAGGTCCCTGGTTCGATCCCGGGTTTCTGCATTTGTATTTGTTCTTTCTTTCTGCTCTGGCTTCAAGGAAACTATCCACAGCTTTGTTTGTGGGCCTCAATGGCGTGTGCTACGCTGCTCCTCTGAAAGTAAGTAATGTCTTGCTTTTTCATCTGACATTTTGACATCAGTGTTACAGGAAAGTTGCTTGTCATTGTTACATGACAGTAGGTTGTCGTAGGACAAGGCTGCATGAAGTGTGAACTGGAGCTTTCTTGGATCCACAAAACAATGTGATTTTGGAGCATGCGGGCATCGATCCCACTACCTCACGAATGCAAAGTATTTGAGCTAATTCCCCAGCCGTTTGGAAATTCCACAAGAAGCAACCAAGAGGGTCCAGTCTTGTCAGGCTATGCTGTTGGTTGACTTGTTAGTTTACTCGCCAGCACTTGCAGAGGCTCGGTGCATCTCAACAATTGCACCCAATTGATAGTTCACGTTTAGCTCAGTTGGTTAGAGCGTCGTGCTAATAACGCCAAGGTCATGGGTTCGATCCCCGTACTGGCTATGATGTGCTTTTTGACTGTCAAAATTGTGAGTCACATGCATGTGAATTGTCAAGGGTGCCACAGAATTTAATTTAGTGAATTGCTGAAATAGCTCAGTTGGGAGAGCGTTCAACTGAAGATCTAAAGGTCCCTGGTTCGATCCCGGGTTTCGGCATTTGTATTTGTTCTTTCTTTCTGCTCTGGCTTCAAGGAAACTATCCACAGCTTTGTTTGTGGGCCTCAATGGCGTGTGCTACGCTGCTCCTCTGAAAGTAAGTAATGTCTTGCTTTTTCATCTGACATTTTGACATCAGTGTTACAGGAAAGTTGCTTGTCATTGTTACATGACAGTAGGTTGTCGTAGGACAAGGCTGCATGAAGTGTGAACTGGAGCTTTCTTGGATCCACAAAAAAAATTGTTTTTGGGGAATGCGGGCATCGATCCCAATACCTATAGCATGCTAAGCAAACACAATACCAATTGATCAAATTCCCCAGCTGTTTGGAATTGCCACAAGGAGCAACTAAGAGTGTCCAGTCTTGTCAGTATATGCTGTTGGTGGACTTGTTATTTTGCGCTCCAGCACTTGCAGAGGCTCGGTGCATCTCAACAATTGTGCTCTGTAGCCAGCGGCTGGTTAGCTCAGTTGGTTAGAGTGTGTGATACGCTGCTCTCTGAAAGTAAGTAATGTCTTCTTTCTCATCTGACATTGTGACATCAGTATTACATGAGAGTTGCTTGTCATTGTTAAATGACAGTTTCTTGTCATTGTTTACATGACAGTAGGTTGTCGTAAGACAAGGCTGCATGAAGTGTGAACTGGAGTTTTCTTGGATCCATAAAACAATGTGATTTTGGAGCATGCGGGCATCGATCCCACTACCTCACGCATGCAAAGTATTTGAGCTAATTCCCCAGCCGTTTGGAAATTCCGCAAGAAGCAACCAAGTCTTGTCCAGTCTTGTCAGGCTATGCTGTTGGTTGACTTGTTAGTTTACGCTCCAGCACTTGCAGAGGCTCGGTGCATCTCAACAATTGCGTCCAATAGCTAGCGGCCGGTTAGCTCAGTTGGTTAGAGCGTGGTGCTAATAATGCCAAGGTCATGGGTTCAATCCCCGTACTGGCTATGATGTACTTTTTGACTGTCAAAATTGTGAGTCACATGCATGTGAATTGTCAAGGGTGCCACAGAATTTAATTTAGTTAATTGCCGAAATAGCTCAGTTGGGAGAGCGTTAGACTGAAGATCTAAAGGTCCCTGGTTCGATCCCGGGTTTCTGCATTTGTATTTGTTCTTTCTTTCTGCTCTGGCTTCAAGGAAACTATCCACAGCTTTGTTTGTGGGCCTCAATGGCGTGTGCTACGCTGCTCCTCTGAAAGTAAGTAATGTCTTGCTTTTTCATCTGACATTTTGACATCAGTGTTACAGGAAAGTTGCTTGTCATTGTTACATGACAGTAGGTTGTCGTAGGACAAGGCTGCATGAAGTGTGAACTGGAGCTTTCTTGGATCCACAAAACAATGTGATTTTGGAGCATGCGGGCATCGATCCCACTACCTCACGAATGCAAAGTATTTGAGCTAATTCCCCAGCCGTTTGGAAATTCCACAAGAAGCAACCAAGAGGGTCCAGTCTTGTCAGGCTATGCTGTTGGTTGACTTGTTAGTTTACTCGCCAGCACTTGCAGAGGCTCGGTGCATCTCAACAATTGCACCCAATTGATAGTTCACGTTTAGCTCAGTTGGTTAGAGCGTCGTGCTAATAACGCCAAGGTCATGGGTTCGATCCCCGTACTGGCTATGATGTGCTTTTTGACTGTCAAAATTGTGAGTCACATGCATGTGAATTGTCAAGGGTGCCACAGAATTTAATTTAGTGAATTGCTGAAATAGCTCAGTTGGGAGAGCGTTCAACTGAAGATCTAAAGGTCCCTGGTTCGATCCCGGGTTTCGGCATTTGTATTTGTTCTTTCTTTCTGCTCTGGCTTCAAGGAAACTATCCACAGCTTTGTTTGTGGGCCTCAATGGCGTGTGCTACGCTGCTCCTCTGAAAGTAATTAATGTCTTGCTTTTTCATCTGACATTTTGACATCAGTGTTACAGGAAAGTTGCTTGTCATTGTTACATGACAGTAGGTTGTCGTAGGACAAGGCTGCATGAAGTGTGAACTGGAGCTTTCTTGGATCCACAAAAAAAATTGTTTTTGGGGAATGCGGGCATCGATCCCAATACCTATAGCATGCTAAGCAAACACAATACCAATTGATCAAATTCCCCAGCTGTTTGGAATTGCCACAAGGAGCAACTAAGAGTGTCCAGTCTTGTCAGTATATGCTGTTGGTGGACTTGTTATTTTGCGCTCCAGCACTTGCAGAGGCTCGGTGCATCTCAACAATTGTGCTCTGTAGCCAGCGGCTGGTTAGCTCAGTTGGTTAGAGTGTGTGATACGCTGCTCTCTGAAAGTAAGTAATGTCTTCTTTCTCATCTGACATTGTGACATCAGTATTACATGAGAGTTGCTTGTCATTGTTAAATGACAGTTTCTTGTCATTGTTTACATGACAGTAGGTTGTCGTAAGACAAGGCTGCATGAAGTGTGAACTGGAGTTTTCTTGGATCCATAAAACAATGTGATTTTGGAGCATGCGGGCATCGATCCCACTACCTCACGCATGCAAAGTATTTGAGCTAATTCCCCAGCCGTTTGGAAATTCCGCAAGAAGCAACCAAGTCTTGTCCAGTCTTGTCAGGCTATGCTGTTGGTTGACTTGTTAGTTTACGCTCCAGCACTTGCAGAGGCTCGGTGCATCTCAACAATTGCGTCCAATAGCTAGCGGCCGGTTAGCTCAGTTGGTTAGAGCGTGGTGCTAATAACGCCAAGGTCATGAGTTCGATCCCCGTACTGGCTATGATGTACTTTTTGACTGTCAAAATTGTGAGTCACATGCATGTGAATTGTCAAGGGTGCCACAGAATTTAATTTAGTAAATTGCCGAAATAGCTCAGTTGGGTGGGCGTTAGACTGAAGATCTAAAGGTCCCTGGTTTGATCCTGGGTTTCGGCATTTGTATTTGTTCTTTCTTTCTGCTCTGGCTTCAAGGAAACTATCCACAGCTTTGTTTGTGGGCATCAATGGCGTGTGCTACGCTGCTCTTCTGAAAGTAAGTAACGTTTTGCTTTTTCATCTGACATTTTGACATCAGTGTTACAGGAAAGTTGCTTGTCATTGTTACATGACAGTAGGTTGTCGTAGGACAAGGCTGCATGAAGTGTGAACTGGAGCTTTCTTGGATCCATAAAACAATGTGATTTTGGAGCATGCGGGCATCGATCCAACTACCTCACGAATGCAAAGTATTTGAGCTAATTCCCCAGCCGTTTGGAAATTCCACAAGAAGCAACCAAGAGGGTCCAGTCTTGTCAGGCTATGCTGTTGGTTGACTTGTTTGTTTACTCGCCAGCACTTGCAGAGGCTCGGTGCATCTCAACAATTGCGCCCAATTGATAGTTCCCGGTTAGCTCAGTTGGTTAGAGCGTGGTGCTAATAATGCCAAGGTCATGGGTTCAATCCCCGTACTGGCTATGATGTACTTTTTGACTGTCAAAATTGTGAGTCACATGCATGTGAATTGTCAAGGGTGCCACAGAATTTTATTTAGTAAATTGCCGAAATACCTCAGTTGGGAGAGCGTTAGACTGAAGATCTAAAGGTCCCTGGTTCGATCCCGGGTTTCGGCCTTTGTATTTGTTCTTTCTTTATGCTCTGGCTTCAAGGAAACTATCCACAGCTTTGTTTGTGGGCCTCAATGGCGTGTGCTACGCTGCTCCTCTGAAATTAAGTAATGTCTTGCTTTTTCATCTGACACTTTGACATCAGTGTTACAGGAAAGTTGCTTGTCATTGTTACATGACAGTAGGTTGTCGTAAGACAAGGCTGCATGAAGTGTGAACTGGAGCTTTCTTGGATCCACAAAAAAATGTGTTTTTGGGGAATGCGGGCATCGATCCCAATACCTATAGCATGCTAAGCAAACACAATACCAATTGATCAAATTCCCCAGCTCTCTGGAATTGCCACAAGGAGCAACCAAGAGAGTCCAGTCTTGTCAGGCTATGCTGTTGGTGGACTTGTTAGTTTGCGCTCCAGCACTTGCAGAGGCTCGGTGCATCTCAACAATTGTGCTCTGTAGCCAGCGGCCGGTTAGCTCAGTTGGTTAGAGTGAGTGATACGCTGCTCTCTGAAAGTAAGCAATGTCTTCTTTTTCATCTGACATTGTGACATCATTATTACATGAGAATTGCTTGTCATTGTTAAATGACAGTTTCTTGTCATTGTTTACATGACAGTAGGTTGTCGTAAGACAAGGCTGCATGAAGTGTGAACTGGAGTTTTCTTGGATCCATAAAACAATATGATTTTGGAGCATGCGGGCATCGATCCCACTACCTCACGAATGAAAGTATTTGAGCTAATTCCCCAGCCGTTTGAAAATTCTGCAAGAAGCAACCAAGAGGGTCCAGTCTTGTCAGGCTATGCTGTTGGTTGACTTGTTAGTTTACTCGCCAGCAGTTGCAGAGGCTCGGTGCATCTCAACAATTGCGCCCAATTGATATTCCCCGGTTAGCTCAGTTGGTTAGAGTGTGGTTATAATAATGCCAAGGTCATGGGTTCGATCCCCGTACTGGCTATGATTTACAGTTTGAGTGTCAAAATTGTGAGTCACATGCATGTGAATTGTCAAGGTTGCCACAGAATTGAATTTAGTGAATTGCCGAAATAGCTCAGTTGGGAGAGCGTTATACTGAAGATCTAAAGGTCCCTGGTTCGATCCTGGGTTTCAGCATTTGTATTTGTTCTTTCTTTATGCTCTGCCTTCAAGGAAACTATCCACAGCTTTGTTTGTGGGCCTCAATGGTGTGTGCTACGCTGCTCCTCTGAAAGTAAGTAATGTCTTGCTTTTTCACCTGACATTTTGACATCAGTGTTACAGGAAAGTTGCTTGTCATTGTTACATGACAGTAGGTTGTCGTAGGACAAGGCTGCATGAAGTGTGAACTGGAGCTTTCTTGGATCCACAAAAAAAAATGTTTTTGGGGAATGCGGGCATCGATCCCACTACCTATAGCATCCTAAGCAAACACAATACCAATTGATCAAATTCCCCAGCTGTCTGGAATTGCCACAAGGAGCAACCAAGAGTGTCCAGTCTTGTCAGGCTATGCTGTTGGTGGACTTGTTAGTTTGCGCTCCAGCACTTGCAGAGGCTCGGTGCATCTCAACAATTGTGCTCTGTAGCCAGCGGCCGGTTAGCTCAATTGGTTAGAGTGTGTGATACGCTGCTCTCTGAAAGTAAGTAATGTCTTCTTTTTCATCTGACATCGTGACATCAGTATTACATGAGAGTTGCTTGTCATTGTTACATGACAGTATCTTGTCATTGTTTACATGACAGTAGGTTGTCGTAAGACAAGGCTGCATGAAGTGTGAACTGGAGTTTTCTTGGATCCACAAAAAAATGTGTTTTTGGGGAATGCGGGCATCGATCCCAATACCTATAGCATGCTAAGCAAACACAATACCAATTGATCAAATTCCCCAGCTGTTTGGAATTGCCACAAGGAGCAACTAAGAGTGTCCAGTCTTGTCAGTCTATGCTGTTGGTGGACTTGTTAGTTTGCGCTCCAGCACTTGCAGAGGCTCGGTGCATCTCAACAATTGTGCTCTGTAGCCAGCGGCCGGTTGCTCAGTTGGTTAGAGTGTGTGATACGCTGCTCTCTGAAAGTAAGTAATGTCTTCTTCCTCATCTGACATTGTGACATCAGTATTACATGAGAGTTGCTTGTCATTGTTAAATGACAGTTTCTTGTCATTGTTTACATGACAGTAGGTTGTCGTAAGACAAGGCTGCATGAAGTGTGAACTGGAGTTTTCTTGGATCCATAAAACAATGTGATTTTGGAGCATGCGGGCATCGATCCCACTACCTCACGCATGCAAAGTATTTCAGCTAATTCCCCAGCCGTTTGGAAATTCCGCAAGAAGCAACCAAGAGGGTCCAGTCTTGTCAGGCTATGCTGTTGGTTGACTTGTTAGTTTACGCTCCGGCACTTGCAGAGGCTCGGTGCATCTCAACAATTGCATCCAATAGCTAGTGGCCGGTTAGCTCAGTTGGTTATAGTGTGGTGCTAATAACGCCAAGGTCATGGGTTCGATCCCCGCACTGGCTATGATGTACTTTTTGACTGTCAAAATTGTGAGTCACATGCATGTGAATTGTCAAGGTTGCCACAGAATTGAATTGAGTGAATTGCCGAAATAGCTCAGTTGCGAGAGCTTTAGACTGAAGATCTAAAGGTCCCTGGTTTGATCCCGGGTTTTGGCATTTGTATTTGTTCTTTCTTCATGCTCTTCCTTCAAGGAAACTATCCACAGCTTTGTTTGTGGGCCTCAATGGTGTGTGCTACGCTGCTCCTATGACAGTCAGTAATGTCTTTCTTTTTCATCTGACATTTTGACATCAGTGTTACAGGAAAGTTGCTTGTCATTGTTACATGACAGTAGGTTGTCGTAGGACAAGGCTGCATGAAGTATGAACTGGAGCTTTCTTGGATCCACAAAAAAATGTGTTTTTGGGGAATGCGGGCATCGATCCCACTACCTATAGCATGCTAAGCAAACACAATACCAATTGATCAAATTCCCCAGCTGTCTGGTATTGCCACAAGGAGCAACCAAGAGTGTCCAGTCTTGTCAGGCTATGCTGTTGGTGGACTTGTTAGTTTGCGCTCCAGCACTTGCAGAGGCTCGGTGCATCTCAACAATTGTGCTCTGTAGCCAGCGGCCGGTTAGATCAGTTGGTTAGAGTGTGTGATACGCTGCTCTCTGAAAGTAAGTAATGTCTTCTTTTTCATCTGACATTGTGACATCAGTATTACATGAGAGTTGCTTGTCATTGTTACATGACAGTTTCTTGTCATTGTTTACATGACAGTAGGTTGTCGTAAGACAAGGCTGCATGAAGTGTGAACTGGAGTTTTCTTGGATCCATAAAACAATGTGATTTTGGAGCATGCGGGCATCAATCCCACTACCTCACGAATGCAAAGTATTTGAGCTAATTCCCCAGCCGTTTGGAAATTCCAAAAGAAGCAACCAAGAGGGTCCAGTCTTGTCAGGCTATGCTCTTGGTTGACTTGTTAGTTTACTCGCCAGCACTTGCAGAGGCTCGGTGCATCTCAACAATTGTGCTCTGTAGCCAGCGGCCGGTTTGCTCAGTTGGTTAGAGTGTGTGATACGCTGCTCTCTGAAAGTAAGTAATGTCTTCTTTCTCATCTGACATTGTGACATCATTATTACATGAGAGTTGCTTGTCATTGTTACATGACAGTTTCTTGTCATTTTTTACATGACAGTTTCTTGTCATTGTTTACATGACAGTAGGTTGTCGTAAGACAAGGCTGCATGAAGTGTGAACTGGAGTTTTCTTGGATCCATAAAACAATGTGATTTTGGAGCATGCGGGCATCGATCCCACTACCTCACGCATGCAAAGTATTTGAGCTAATTCCCCAGCCGTTTGGAAATTCCGCGAGAAGCAACCAAGAGGGTCCAGTCTTGTCAGGCTATGCTGTTGGTTGACTTGTTAGTTTACGCTCCAGCACTTGCAGAGGCTCGGTGCATCTCAACAATTGCGTCCAATAGCTAGTGGCCGGTTAGCTCAGTTGGTTATAGTGTGGTGCTAATAACGCCAAGGTCATGGGTTCGATCCCCGCACTGGCTATGATGTACTTTTTGACTGTCAAAATTGTGAGTCACATGCATGTGAATTGTCAATGTTGCCACAGAATTGAATTGAGTGAATTGCTGAAATAGCTCAGTTGGGAGAGCGTTAGACTGAAGATCTAAAGGTCCCTGTTTTGATCCCGGGTTTCGGCATTTGTATTTGTTCTTTCTTCATGCTCTTCCTTCAAGGAAACTATCCACAGCTTTGTTTGTGGGCCTCAATGGTGTGTGCTACGCTGCTCCTATGAAAGTAAGTAATGTCTTTCTTTTTCATCTGACATTTTGACATCAGTGTTACAGGAAAGTTGCTTGTCATTGTTACATGACAGTAGGTTGTCGTAGGACAAGGCTGCATGAAGTGTGAACTGGAGCTTTCTTGGATCCACAAAAAAATGTGTTTTTGGGGAATGCGGGCATCGATCCCACTACCTATAGCATGCTAAGCAAACACAATACCAATTGATCAAATTCCCCAGCTGTTTGGAATTGCCACAAGGAGCAACTAAGAGTGTCCAGTCTTGTCAGTCTATGCTGTTGGTGGACTTGTTAGTTTGCGCTCCAGCACTTGCAGAGGCTCGGTGCATCTCAACAATTGTGCTCTGTAGCCAGCGGCCGGTTAGCTCAGTTGGTTAGAGTGTGTGATACGCTGCTCTCTGAAAGTAAGTAATGTCTTCTTTCTCATCTGACATTGTGACATCAGTATTACATGAGAGTTGCTTGTCATTGTTAAATGACAGTTTCTTGTCATTGTTTACATGACAGTAGGTTGTCGTAAGACAAGGCTGCATGAAGTGTGAACTGGAGTTTTCTTGGATCCATAAAACAATGTGATTTTGGAGCATGCGGGCATCGATCCCACTACCTCACGCATGCAAAGTATTTGAGCTAATTCCCCAGCCGTTTGGAAATTCCGCAAGAAGCAACCAAGAGGGTCCAGTCTTGTCAGGCTATGCTGTTGGTTGACTTGTTAGTTTACGCTCCAGCACTTGCAGAGGCTCGGTGCATCTCAACAATTGCGTCCAATAGCTAGTGGCCGGTTAGCTCAGTTGGTTAGAGCGTGGTGCTAATAACGCCAAGGTCATGGGTTTGATGCCCGTACTGGCTATGATGTACTTTTTGACTGTCAAAATTTTGAGTCACATGCATGTGAATTGTCAAGGTTGCCACAGAATTGGATTTAGTGAATTGCAGAAATAGCTCAGTTGGGAGAGCGTTAGACTGAAGTTTTAAAGGTCCCTGGTTCGAGCCTGGGTTTCGGTATTTGTATTTGTTCTTTCTTCATGCTCTTCCTTCAAGGAAACTATCCACAGCTTTGTTTGTGGGCCTCAATGGTGTGTGCTACGCTGCTCCTCTGAAAGTAAGTAATGTCTTGCTTTTTCATCTGACATTTTGACATTTTATTTATTTATTTATTTTATTTTACCTTTATTTAACCAGGTAGGCAAGTTGAGAACAAGTTCTCATTTACAATTGCGACCTGGCCAAGATAAAGCAAAGCAGTTCGACAGATAAAACGACACAGAGTTACACATGGAGTAAAAACAAACATACAGTCAATAATGCAGTATAAACAAGTCTATATACAATGTGAGCAAATGAGGTGAGAAGGGAGGTAAAGGCAAAAAAGGCCATGATGGCAAAGTAAATACAATATAGCAAGTAAAATACTGGAATGGTAGTTTTGCAATGGAAGAATGTGCAAAGTAGAAATAAAAAATAATGGGGTTCAAAGGAGCAAAATAAATAAATAATTTAAAATTAAATACAGTTGGGAAAGAGGTAGTTGTTTGGGCTAAATTATAGGTGGGCTATGTACAGGTGCAGTAATCTGTGAGCTGCTCTGACAGTTGGTGCTTAAAGCTAGTGAGGGAGATAAGTGTTTCCAGTTTCAGAGATTTTTGTAGTTCGTTCCAGTCATTGGCAGCAGAGAACTGGAAGGAGAGGCGGCAAAGAAAGAATTGGTTTTGGGGGTGACTAGAGAGAAATACCTGCTGGAGCGTGTGCTACAGGTGGGAGATGCTATGGTGACCAGCGAGCTGAGATAAGGGGGGACTTTACCTAGCAGGGTCTTGTAGATGACATGGAGCCAGTGGGTTTGGCGACGAGTATGAAGCGAGGGCCAGCCAACGAGAGCGTACAGGTCACAATGGTGGGTAGTATATGGGGCTTTGGTGATAAAACGGATTGCACTGTGATAGACTGCATCCAATTTGTTGAGTAGGGTATTGGAGGCTATTTTGTAAATGACATCGCCAAAGTCGAGGATTGGTAGGATGGTCAGTTTTACAAGGGTATGTTTGGCAGCATGAGTGAAGGATGCTTTGTTGCGAAATAGGAAGCCAATTCTAGATTTAACTTTGGATTGGAGATGTTTGATATGGGTCTGGAAGGAGAGTTTACAGTCTAACCAGACACCTAAGTATTTGTAGTTGTCCACGTATTCTAAGTCAGAGCCGTCCAGAGTAGTGATGTTGGACAGGCGGGTAGGTGCAGGTAGCGATCGGTTGAAGAGCATGCATTTAGTTTTACTTGTATTTAAGAGCAATTGGAGGCCACGGAAGGAGAGTTGTATGGCATTGAAGCTTGCCTGGAGGGTTGTTAACACAGTGTCCAAAGAAGGGCCGGAAGTATACAGAATGGTGTCGTCTGCGTAGAGGTGGATCAGGGACTCACCAGCAGCAAGAGCGACCTCATTGATGTATACAGAGAAGAGAGTCGGTCCAAGAATTGAACCCTGTGGCACCCCCATAGAGACTGCCAGAGGTCCGGACAGCAGACCCTCCGATTTGACACACTGAACTCTATCAGAGAAGTAGTTGGTGAACCAGGCGAGGCAATCATTTGAGAAACCAAGGCTGTCGAGTCTGCCGATGAGGATATGGTGATTGACAGAGTCGAAAGCCTTGGCCAGATCAATGAATACGGCTGCACAGTAATGTTTCTTATCGATGGCGGTTAAGACATCGTTTAGGACCTTGAGCGTGGCTGAGGTGCACCCATGACCAGCTCTGAAACCGGATTGCATAGCAGAGAAGGTATGGTGAGATTCGAAATGGTCGGTAATCTGTTTGTTGACTTGGCTTTCGAAGACCTTAGAAAGGCACGGTAGGATAGATATAGGTCTGTAGCAGTTTGGGTCAAGAGTGTCCCCCCCTTTGAAGAGGGGGATGACCGCAGCTGCTTTCCAATCTTTGGGAATCTCAGACGACACGAAAGAGAGGTTGAACAGGCTAGTAATAGGGGTGGCAACAATTTCGGCAGATAATTTTAGAAAGAAAGGGTCCAGATTGTCTAGCCCGGCTGATTTGTAGGGGTCCAGATTTTGCAGCTCTTTCAGAACATCAGCTGAATGGATTTGGGAGAAGGAGAAATGGGGAAGGCTTGGGCGAGTTGCTGTTGGGGGTGCAGTGCTGTTGTCCGGGGTAGGAGTAGCCAGGTGGAAAGCATGGCCAGCCGTAGAAAAATGCTTATTGAAATTCTCAATTATGGTGGATTTATCAGTGGTGACAGTGTTTCCTATCTTCAGTGCAGTGGGCAGCTGGGAGGAGGTGTTCTTATTCTCCATGGACTTTACAGTGTCCCAGAACTTTTTTGAGTTAGTGTTGCAGGAAGCAAATTTCTGCTTGAAAAAGCTAGCCTTGGCTTTTCTAACTGCCTGTGTATAATGATTTCTAGCTTCCCTGAACAGCTGCATATCACGGGAGCTGTTCGATGCTAATGCAGAACGCCATAGGATGTTTTTGTGTTGGTTAAGGGCAGTCAGGTCTGGGGAGAACCAAGGGCTATATCTGTTCCTGGTTCTAAATTTCTTAAATGGGGCATGTTTATTTAAGATGGTTAGGAAGGCATTTAAAAAAAATATCCAGGCATCCTCTACTGACGGGATGAGATCAATATCCTTCCAGGATACCCCGGCCAGGTCGATTAGAAAGGCCTGCTCGCAGAAGTGTTTCAGGGAGCGTTTTACAGTGATGAGTGGAGGTCGTTTGACCGCTGACCCATTACGGATGCAGGCAATGAGGCAGTGATCGCTGAGATCTTGGTTGAAGACAGCAGAGGTGTATTTAGAGGGGAAGTTGGTTAGGATGATATCTATGAGGGTGCCCGTGTTTAAGGTTTTGGGGAGGTACCTGGTAGGTTCATTGATTATTTGTGTGAGATTGAGGGCATCAAGTTTAGATTGTAGGATGGCTGGGGTGTTAAGCATGTTCCAGTTTAGGTCGCCTAGCAGCACGAACTCTGAAGATAGATGGGGGGCAATCAGTTCACATATGGTGTCCAGAGCACAGCTGGGGGCAGAGGGTGGTCTATAGCAGGCGGCAACGGTGAGAGACTTGTTTTTAGAGAGGTGGATTTTTAAAAGTAGAAGTTCAAATTGTTTGGGTACAGACCTGGATAGTAGGACAGAACTCTGCAGGCTATCTTTGCAGTAGATTGCAACACCGCCCCCTTTGGCAGTTCTATCTTGTCTGAAAATGTTGTAGTTTGGAATTAAAATGTCTGAGTTTTTGGTGGTCTTCCTAAGCCAGGATTCAGACACAGCTAGAACATCCGGGTTGGCAGAGTGTGCTAAAGCAGTGAATAGAACAAACTTAGGAAGGAGGCTTCTAATGTTAACATGCATGAAACCAAGGCTATTACGGTTACAGAAGTCGTCAAAAGAGAGCGCCTGGGGAATAGGAGTGGAGCTAGGCACTGCAGGGCCTGGATTCACCTCTACATCGCCAGAGGAACATAGGAGGAGTAGAATAAGGGTACGGCTAAAAGCTATGAGAATTGGTCGTCTAGAACGTCTGGAACATAGAGTAAAAGGAGGTTTCTGGGGGCGATAAAATAGCATCAAGGTATAATGTACAGACAAATGTATGGTAGGATGTGAATACAGTGGAGGTAAACCTAGGTATTGAGTGATGAAGAGAGAGATATTGTCTCTAGAAACATCGTTGAAACCAGGAGATGTCATTGCATGTGTGGGTGGTGGAACTAATAGGTTGGATAAGGTATAGTGAGCAGGACTAGAGGCTCTACAGTGAAATAAGCCAATAAACACTAACCAGAACAGAAATGGACAAGACATATTGACATTAAGGAGAGGCATGCTTAGTCGAGTGATCAAAAGGGTCCGGTGAGTGGAGAGGTTGGTTGGTGATTTAGACAGCTAGCCAGGGCATCGGTAGCAAGCTAGCATAGGATGGAGGTCTGTTGTTAGCCACCTCCTGCGCTCCGTCAGTAGATTAGTGGGGTTCCGTGTGGTAGAGGGGATCAATCCAAATCACACAACAACAACAAAAATAAAAACAATAGATATAGTTATAGAGGCCCAAGAAGAAAACATAATAATAATAATAAAAAAATATAAAAAAATTGTCCGATTGTCTATTCAGATAGCAGCCGGTAAGACAGCTAACGGTTAGCAGGCCGCAGATGGGCGTTCAGGTAAAGTCGCGACGGAGGAGCCAGCCGAATAACTCCTTCGGGTAGATAACGTCGGCAGTCCAGTTGTGAAGGCCCGGTGGGGCTCCGCGAAGGCAGCAAAACGGGTCCGGATAGGCGACTGCAGCCCAGGTGCGATTGATGGAACTCAGGAGTGATTGACGGAGCTTGCTAGCTCCGGAACAATTGATGTTTGCTCCGGAATCGACGAAGGCCGATAGTCACACGGATAGCAGCTAGCTAGCTGTGAGATCCGGGCATGAATGTCCAGAGAGCAGTCGAAATCCAGGGACATGGAGAGAAAAATTGGTCCGGTATGCTCCGCTCCGAGCCGCGCTGCGCCGTACAGAACTGGCGATAGACTTTCGAGCCAAAGGATAGCCGATGACCACAAACCGTGGTTAGCTGAACACCAACGACTTGCCAGTAAAGGAGCCAACTAGCTTCTGAACTAGCTTCTGGATTAGCTACTGGCTAGTTTCAGGCCAGCCTCCTGGAGTTTCTGGCTAGCTTCTTGGAGGATTACAGATCTGAGGTAAATAATACTTTTTTATAAATATACATTGGTGAGGCGGGTTGCAGGAGAGTGTTTTGAAGATGAGTTGATGGAAAATAAAAATAAAATGTATGTGAAAAAGTTGTAAATATATATATATACAGGACACGACAAGACGAGGACAAAAGACGTCTGAACTGCTATGCCACCTTGGAGAAGAATGACAAGCAACTTTCCTGTAACACATCAGTGTTACAGGAAAGTTGCTTGTCATTGTTACATGACAGTAGGTTGTCGTAGGACAAGGCTGCATGAAGTGTGAACTGGAGCTTTCTTGGATCCACAAAAAAATGTGTTTTTGGGGAATGCGGGCATCGATCCCACTACCTGTAGCATGCTAAGCAAACACAATACCAATTGATCAAATTCCCCAGCTCTCTTGAATTGCCACAAGGAGCAACCAAGAGAGTCCAGTCTTGTCAGGCTATGCTGTTGGTGGACTTGTTAGTTTGCGCTCCAGCACTTGCAGAGGCTCGGTGCATCTCAACAATTGTGCTCTGTAGCCAGCGGCCGGTTAGCTCAGTTGGTTAGAGTGAGTGATACGCTGCTCTCTGAAAGTAAGCAATGTCTTCTTTTTCATCTGACATTGTGACATCAGTATTACATGAGAATTGCTTGTCATTGTTACATGACAGTTTCTTGTCATTGTTTACATGACAGTTTCTTGTCATTGTTTACATGACAGTAGGTTGTCGTAAGACAAGGCTGCATGAAGTGTGAACTGGAGTTTTCTTGGATCCATAAAACAATGTGATTTTGGAGCATGCAGGCATCGATCCCACTACCTCACGAATGCAAAGTATTTGAGCTAATTCCCCAGCTGTTTGGAAAATCCGCAAGAAGCAACCAAGAGTGTCCAGTCTTGTCAGGCTATGCTGTTGGTTGACTTGTTAGTTTACGCTCCAGCACTTGCAGAGGCTCGGTGCATCTCAACAATTGCGTCTAATAGCTATTGGCCGGTTAGCTCAGTTGGTTAGAGTGTGGTGCTAATAACTCCAAGGTCATGGGTTCGATCCCGGTGCTGGCTATGATGTACTTTTTGACTGTCAAAATTGTGAGTCACATGCATGTGAATTGTCAAGGTTGCCACAGAATTGAAATGAGTGAATTCCCGAAATAGCTCAGTTGGGAGAGAGTTAGACTGAAGATCTAAATGTCCCTGGTTCGATCCCGGGTTTCAGCATTTGTATTTGTTCTTTCTTTATGCTCTGGCTTCAAGGAAACTATCCACAGCTTTGTTTGTGGGCCTCAATTGTGTGTGCTACGCTGCTCCTCTGAAAGTAAGTAATGTCTTGCTTTTTCATCTGACATTTTGACATCAGTGTTATAGGAAAGTTGCTTGTCGTTGTTACATGACAGTAGGTTATCGTAGGACAAGGCTGCATGAAGTGTGAACTGGAGCTTTCTTGGATCCACCAAAAAAATGTGTTTTTGGGGAATGCGGGAATCGATCCCACTACCTATAGCATGCTAAGCAAACACAATACCAATTGATCAAATTCCCCAGCTGTCTGGAATTGCCACAAGGAGCAACCAAGAGTGTCCATTCTTGTCAGGCTATGCTGTTGGTGGACTTGTTAGTTTGCACTCCAGCACTTGCAGAGGCTCGGTGCATCTCAACAATTGTGCTCTGTAGCCAGCGGCCGGTTAGCTCAGTTGGTTAGAGTGTGTGATACGCTGCTCTCTGAAAGTACGTAATGTCTTCTTTTTCATCTGACATTGTGACATCAGTATTACATGAGAGTTGCTTGTCATTGTTACATGAGAGTTGCTTGTCATTGTTACATGACAGTAGGTTGTCGTAAGACAAGGTTGCATGAAGTGTGAATTGGAGCTTTCATGGATCCACAAAAAAAAATGTTTTTGGGGAATGTGGGCATCGATCCCAATAGCATGCTAAGCAAACACAATACCAATTGATCAAATTCCCCAGCTGTTTGGAATTGCCACAAGGAGCAACCAAGAGTGTCCAGTCTTGTCAGTCTATGCTGTTGGTGGAATTGTTAGTTTGCGCTCCAGCACTTGCAGAGGCTCGGTGAATCTCAACAATTGCACCCAAAAGCTGGTGGCCGGTTAGCTCAGTTGGTTAGAGTGTGGTGCTAATAACACCAAGGTCATGGGTTCGATCCCTGTACTGGCTATGATGTACATTTTGAGTGTCAAAATTGTGAGTCACATGCATGTGAATTTTCAAGGGTGCCAAATAAGTACGTCTAGTAAATTGCCGAAATAGCTCAGTTGGGAGTGTGTCAGACAAAATGTCCCTGCTTCAATCCTGGGTTTCGGTATTTTGTATTTTTTGGCCAGTTGGCTCAGTTTGTTAGAGTGTGGTGCTAATAACTCCAAGGTCATGGGTTCGATCCCCGTACTAGCTATGAAGTACATATGAGTGCTATGAGTCTCAATGACAATGTGAGTTACATGCATGAGAATTGTCAAGGGTGACGACCATACCGGCCTGAGTATAAAGAAATAAGTACGAAATAACCTTGTCGCATGCAAAGGGAAAAGAAAGAGTAATAGACAGGCTAAAAATAAAGAGCTGTCAAGTCATGGCGAAAGAACTCGGGAACGATGAACTTGTGGTGTCCTTTTTGAACTTGCCGGCATATATTACGGATGATGAAATACAGTGCCTTGCGAAAGTATTCGGCCCCCTTGAACTTTGCGACCTTTTGCCACATTTCAGGCTTCAAACATAAAGATATAAAACTGTATTTTTTGGTGAAGAATCAACAACAAGTGGGACACAATCATGAAGTGGAACGACATTTATTGGATATTTCAAACTTTAACAAATCAAAAACTGAAAAATTGGGCGTGCAAAATTATTCAGCCCCCTTAAGTTAATACTTTGTAGCGCCACCTTTTGCTGCGATTACAGCTGTAATTCGCTTGGGGTATGTCTCTATCAGTTTTGCACATCGAGAGACTGAAATTTTTTCCCATTCCTCCTTGCAAAACAGCTCGAGCTCAGTGAGGTTGGATGGAGAGCATTTGTGAACAGCAGTTTTCAGTTCTTTCCACAGATTCTCGATTGGATTCAGGTCTGGACTTTGACTTGGCCATTCTAACACCTGGATATGTTTATTTTTGAACCATTCCATTGTAGATTTTGCTTTATGTTTTGGATCATTGTCTTGTTGGAAGACAAATCTCCGTCCCAGTCTCAGGTCTTTTGCAGACTCCATCAGGTTTTCTTCCAGAATGGTCCTGTATTTGGCTCCATCCATCTTCCCATCAATTTTAACCATCTTCCCTGTCCCTGCTGAAGAAAAGCAGGCCCAAACCATGATGCTGCCACCACCATGTTTGACAGTGGGGATGGTGTGTTCAGGGTGATGAGCTGTGTTGCTTTTACGCCAAACATAACGTTTTGCATTGTTGCCAATAAGTTAAATTTTGGTTTCATCTGACCAGAGCACCTTCTTCCACATGTTTGGTGTGTCTCCCAGGTGGCTTGTGGCAAATTTTAAACAAAACTTTTTATGGATATCTTTAAGAAATGGCTTTCTTCTTGCCACTCTTCCATAAAGGCCAGATTTGTGCAATATACAACTGATTGTTGTCCTATGGACAGAGTCTCCCACCTCAGCTGTAGATCTCTGCAGTTCATCCAGAGTGATCATGGGCCTCTTGTCTGCATCTCTGATCCGTCTTCTCCTTGTATGAGCTGAAAGTTTAGAGGGACGGCCAGGTCTTGGTAGATTTGCAGTGGTCTGATACTCCTTCCATTTCAATATTATCGCTTGCACAGTGCTCCTTGGGATGTTTAAAGCTTGGGAAATCTTTTTGTATCCAAATCCGGCTTTAAACTTCTTCACAACAGTATCTCGGACCTGCCTGGTGTGTTCCTTGTTCTTCATGATGCTCTCTGCGCTTTTAACAGACCTCTGAGACTATCACAGTGCAGGTGCATTTATACGGAGACTTGATTACACACAGGTGGATTGTATTTATCATCATTAGTCATTTAGGTCAACATTGGATCATTCAGAGATCCTCATTGAACTTCTGGAGAGAGTTTGCTGCACTGAAAGTAGGGGCTGAATAATTTTGCACGCCCAATTTTTCAGTTTTTGATTTGTTAAAAAAGTTTGAAATATCCAATAAATGTCGTTCCACTTCATGATTGTGTCCCACTTGTTGTTGATTCTTCACAAAAAAATACAGTTTTATATCTTTATGTTTGAAGCCTGAAATGTGGCAAAAGGTCGCAAAGTTCAAGGGGGCCGAATACTTTCGCAAGGCACTGTATATGAGAAATTACAAGGATGGAAAGTGAACGCGACAACACCAATCAAGAGGAGGATGTGGCCAGGAACGGAGATTGTGGACGGGACGAGATTTTGTAAGGTGAAGTTTACGGACAGTGTGCAATCATTGCCTTACTCAACAAAGTTCAATACAGTCGAAGGATTTGAATATTTCCGAGTGATCCACGATAACCAAGTTAAGGTATGTAGACTATGTATTCAACCGGGACACATACTTAAAGAATGTCCAGAATTTATATGTCATAAATGTGGTGAACAAGGGCATTATGCCAGGGAATGTTCGAACATCGGTGATATGTGTAGAAGGTGTGACAGACCTAAGGACAGATGTAAATGTAAGAAGGGGAGTGATGTCTTATTTCTGCAAACAATGGACCTCATTATTGAAGAAGATGAGGGGAGTGTGGCTATGGAGAGAGAGGAAGAGAGTGATATGGAAAGTGTGTCGCAGGTGATTCCAGAGACAGCTATAGATGTGCTTGGAGAGTATGCAATTCCTTCTGGCAGTATTCGAGACGCAGTCTTGGTCTCTGCTGCTGACAAGGTGGAGCAGCAGCACAGGATTGGTGAATTAGACACACAGGTAAAGATGGTGCAAGGTCCTTCTCAGGTGTCTGAACCAGCTTTAAGCCTGTGTGAAAATGACATCAAGGAGAGGGCTGGGTCCACTGGAGTTGATGGCACGGTTAAAGCGCATTTTACAAAAGGCTTGAATGTTGCTCCCCTCATAAGTCCAAGTCATGAGTCGGACGAAGAAATAGAGAGTGAGGATTTTCAGCTGTTTGCTAGAAATAAGAGATCATTGACGAAAGCTTGGGAGGTGATGGGATCTGGTAAAAAGAAAAAGTCTATTTTGAAATGACATGTTTGTCTTTGACTATATTTCTGCATACATTAACAATGATTAAAGTTGCATCACTAAATGGGAACAGTCTGAGAAATATGAACAAATTGGAGCAGGTTTTGGTGTCTGTGAAAGCTGACATGTGGTGTTTTCAAGAGACTAATTGGACAGACTCAAATTAAGAGCAAATGGTCTGAGCTAATGTTTTGTAGTCACGGAAGTGAAAAAACATGTGGAGTAGCTATTTTGGTAAAAAATGATGTGGTTCAAAATGTCAAGCAGGTATATGCAGATAACAGGGCAGACTTATTGTTATTGAGTTTGAAGTGCAAAATGTCATTTTTCGTCTAATGTTTATGCTTCAAATATTGGAAAGGAGAGATATGTTTATTAACCTGAGATCACTGTGTTCAGAAAATTGTATACTGGTAGGAGATTTGAACGTGAAGTGTACTAGAATGGATGTCTCGAGATGTGATAGTTTCAGACATGATTCGTCTAGAAATGCCTTGTGGAATTAACTCTTTGTCCGTTTTTTCCCACAAGGCTGAAATATGTGCCCTCGCTTTGAAATAAGTAAGCAAGGTTAGTTTGTATTTCATCCAACAATCTGTGCTACAAATTATGGCTACAGTATATGCAATTTCTTCCACTTTGAGTGACACAAAGATGCTTATCTAAATGGTGAAAATGCAACAGCTATTAATCAGACTCACTTTGACTTTACATAGTGCACCGAGAGAGTTTTTTGCTTATGACCACACCGGCCTGAGTACGCCTGATCTCGGAAGCTAAGCAGGGTCGGGCCTGATTAGTACTTGGATGGGAGACCACCTGGGAATACCAGGTGCTGTAAGCGTTTTGCTCCAGCAGAGGGTTCTCGTGTCATGCGTGGAGCAACTGCCTTTTATTTATCACCCTAATGTTATCTTTTTATTGGACTAAATGCAGTTTGTTAGTGCTTCCCTGCCCTGATCAAATAATGGACAGTGTTTCCCTCAAAATCTAGGCAGTGCATTCAGCATTTGTTTTTAGGCTAGGAGACTGTCAATGTCTGTAGTCCATTAGGGCCCTGTAAATTTCCTTCAATGTTTCTCCATTTACATTTCCCCATTGACCGTTTGTCCCTGCATCTATAGGTTTTCGCTCTCTAAAATGTACACCTTTTTAATAGAAATATAACATGATTGAATGTTCTGTCCACGACAACGTTTAAAACCCTAGCAGGAAACCAATTAAGACATATCGATTTTGGGGTGTAGTTACCCTTTAACTAGGCATGTCAGATAAGAATGACGGCCTAAGAACTGCCTTGTTCAGGGGCAGATTTTTACCTTCTCGGCTCAGGGATTTGATCTTGCAACCTTCTGGTTACTAGTCCAACGCTCTACCCACCTGCCCGCCCAAGATTGAGCTCGTATAATATTATAAAATGCACTTCTTTCAATAAAGTGTTTCACATTCTCCACTGGTTGAAATACTATCCTGTGTCCTCAGATTAATGGAGTTAGATATGCATACGTTTTTTTCCTGTATATATGAATTACAAATCAATCATGTTTAGTCTATTGTATAGTTACAATGTGTAATCATTGATATCCCAGGAGCAGTAAACACTTTTGAAGTGTACAATTGTAATACATACATGCAGACACCGCATCGTTTGATATGACTGAAAGTGTCTGTCATACCAGAACCACACCTTTATTTGCCCAGGAAGAGTACATGATTGGTGAATATATTCAATGTACAGGCTACAAGATGGGAATCTCATACGTGGTATTAACTAAAATACATGTGTATATAGGTCTTGCATCCTTGGCACAATAAAGGTATATTCTACTCTAGGCTTCATTAATGCCATTCAGACTTGAGGTTCATTGATTGGTATGAATATTAGTTCAGAACTACGTTTTAGGGTCCATACCCAGAGCGGCAACAGTTATTTTTAATCCGACTCAAGCAAGTAAATAGCTAGCCATGTTACTTTAGCTGCAGTGCAAGGCAAGCTTACAATTGTGCAGTCAATGCTTTAGCCAGCTAGATGCTTTACAGCCACTGTTTCACAAGACAACATCCTGGTTTGTTGGTTCTCAATAGTCCCTGAAAGACAAATTAATTCTCCTAACACAAGCTATAGAGATTTTCGTAATTTAACTTTGACAAATATTTTTTAAATATATATATATATATATAGCCACGTCTCTACATTATCACATTCCTCTCAAATTTTACATTTGCTTGACTCGTTGAGACAACTTCCATCTGTTTTGTCAGCAATCTTCGTTGAGCGCCACAAGGCAAGTGTGGCTCGTGTCAAAATTAGTCTTTGGGACCCAAATGCATTATGATTGCGCAAACTCCCCTTGTGGTGGTCTGGAGCAATGAAACCGTCCCACGGTGCAAGCTCGCAACTTTAAGGAGTGTCTTCAGTCCCCGCTGTTCCGTACGGTGTGTTGAAATCTTATCCTGATGCGGAATAGATTGCAACGTATTCATGGCTCTACCTTCGTAGATCGGACTTGGAGATTGTGAAGAGATGTCTTGTGGGGAATGCATGGGTGTCCGAGCTGTGCGCGAGTTTAAAACAGAAAGCTCGGTACATTCAGCTTGTCAACACTTCTTACACAAACAAGTAGCGATGAAGTCATGCTCTTCCCATTTGAGCCATGAGAGATTGACATGCATATCATTGAAGAAGAAATGTCCATATTGGATGGAAACCAAGCTAGTGAGAGGTATCAAGAAAAGTTGTAATTTCAGTTGAAAATTACCAACACTGCAACAGTGTTCAACACTTATCTCCCTCCGGTGGATGGTTGAGTTCCATGCTTACAAAAGGGTTGATTGATACATGTCAGATGACAAGCCTACGACATGGTGTTAAGGTAGCTCCAACGGTTAGGATTGTTTTATATAGAACACTTTATTTGTCATGTTAGAACAATACATTACACCCAAAGAATGTATCCAGAAGAAACATATACATGACGCTCCTCAAAGAGGTCTTTGACATGTCGTTGACCTGTTGAGAGAGAGAGAGCGAACCTATTAGTTCAGTTATGGTCTGCCAGGGTCTGAAAAGCATAAAACAAGACCTACCTCTTTTCAGGTTGTCCTGATTCACACATTGTCCACTACAGGGGCCGCCAGTGGGACTACTGGCATCACAGATGACCACATCACAATGGACAAAGACCTAGGAATCAAAGATTTGATGGTGTCAGTTATTTCAATTTTTTTTTAAAGGGATGATTGACACTCACAAATTAAAGAATAAATATTGTTGGGTGAACTTTGTTACCTGGCCACTCTGCTCAACCGCATCCTCGGCGAAGGAAAACATATGGACCTCAAAGCGTTTGACGTGAGAGGGGAAGTGGACCCTGGCGTCAACTTCTACCGGGTGGAAGACCACACGGTATGGATCCTCGGGGTTCTCACAGCTGCCAGTGTAGAGAGAGAGGGACTAAGTTATGAACAAGAAAACGCTGCAAACCCCAACCACCTTGTGTACAAAGTCTTATGGCGTCATGACTGTCCTGTGAGGATCAGATCAATTTACAGCAGAAGTGGGTTCTTTCTCCCCCTCCAGTATGAACTAAAGGAATGTTTTTGCTAACAGGCTTTACCCAACAATCACCTTTGTCTTGAAAAAACATCTCATATACAATGTAAAGGCTAGAGACGTCCTACCTGTAGAGTAAGCACGTTTCTAGTAAAAATCACAAATAAAACCAATATGACATTCATTTTCTATAGCTAATCTCTGAGTGCATAAAAGGAATGGTAACAGAAAGTAACATTAGACCAGAAAACCGTGAGGCGCAAGCTAGACGTTTGGAACTTTCCTAACCTAGAAAATTAACTTAAAGACCATTCTGCTACCACATCCAAACCATCCTACTCATCACCCACTGAGGAATCAGCGACAGGGTTTGATTAGCCCATCTTCCAGAACGTGTGAAAGGAAAATCCCTCCTGTAGTTCTGTTCAAGACTAGTCATTGGAGCCACGGACAACCAACAACATTGACCTCATGTAGCCAATCAGAGAGAAGACCAACCACCTACCTTTCCACAAATACATTCATGCCTGTACTCCAAGCTGGTGCCGGTTCGTGTGTTCAAAATGTATCAATGATAACGGTGGGGGGTGTGAAGAGAAACCTTGTAACAAGCTGTCATTGTGTCACCTGTGTGTTTAGCCTGTGTTATTAGTTAGCTAGTAATTCAATTAAACCAACTTGTATAGTACTGAATCATAAGGCTGGGGTTTTTGCAGCTGCAAGGAGGATACGATGTAAAGTTAAGTTGACTATCAATTTAATAGATTTCTACCGTCTAGAGTTTAAGTCGGGAGACGGTAACTTTAAAACCGCTTCCTCGGCACCCCAAATCCTACGTTTTTATTTTATTTTAACAGAAATTGGGCTTTCCGTCAACAATATTTATTTTGGTCTACTGCAATGGCTTGTTAAATGACAGATGTCAATGGAATAGAATATACATGTTTGACATGAGGTGAGATGTCCCTCTAAATGGTTCTTAAAATTCTAAATGATCCAGAAAGGTCGCCTGTAGTCTGACCAGAATATTGATCGTGGTTTAACCAAAGTTGCCGAATAGACAGTCAGTATCATCAACAAGGCAATCATATTTTGCAACACAAGTACTTCATTTTAAACAAGAATTTCATGCAATGCGCCAGAGCAATTCTTCCGCTGTTGGAGAAAAATTGGTCACAAAATAAATTCCACACCCACGGCATCGGAGTCACATGGAGGACTTCTGTGAAGGGCGCAGCTCTACTATACAAAGTAACCTACGCATTGACAGTTTAGGCCTACTTTTTTAATTTGCATCTTTGGGAGGTTTATCCTTTACGGTTTAACTGCCAGATATTAGCAAAAAGGAATGTGAAATCTGAAGACGTTACATTAAGAGAAACACCCACACCAGTACAAATCAAACAGTCCATAAAGCACCCAGGACGGCCCTGAGTGAAAGAGGGCCGTAGTAGGGTGCTCCTATAGCGGGCATTAAAATCAGAATGACCGTTAAATGCATTTATGACCATATTTGTGTTTTTGGGTTACCAGATGCACGGTTTCAATCACCAGGTGCACGGCTCTATTTCCTCCTCCAGCACTTGTCAAACAGTCCATAAAGCACCCAGGACGGCCCTGAGTGAAAGAGGGCCGTAGTAGGGTGCTCCTATAGCGGGCATTAAAATCAGAATGACCGTTAAATGCATTTATGACCATATTTGTGTTTTTGGGTTACCGCTTGTATAGCAATCAGTATCCATCGTGAAATTTCAAAGTGTCCATAATGCACTCAGGTCGCCCCCGACAGAGAGAGGGCCGTAGTAGGGTGTTTCCATAGCGGGCATTAATATCAGAATGACCCTTAAATGCATTTAGGACATATTTGAATTTTTGGGTTACCAGATGCACGTTTTCAATCACCAGGTGCACGGTTTCAATCACCAGGTGCACGGCTCTATTTCCTCCTCCAGCACTTGTCAAACAGTCCATAAAGCACCCAGGACGGCCCTGAGTGAAAGAGGGCCGTAGTAGGGTGCTCCTATAGCGGGCATTAAAATCAGAATGACCGTTAAATGCATTTATGACCATATTTGTGTTTTTGGGTTACCAGATGCACGGTTTCAATCACCAGGTGCACGGCTCTATTTCCTCCTCCAGCACTTGTCAAACAGTCCATAAAGCACCCAGGACGGCCCTGAGTGAAAGAGGGCCGTAGTAGGGTGCTCCTATAGCGGGCATTAAAATCAGAATGACCGTTAAATGCATTTATGACCATATTTGTGTTTTTGGGTTACCAGATGCACGGTTTCAATCACCAGGTGCACGGCTCTATTTCCTCCTCCAGCACTTGTCAAACAGTCCATAAAGCACCCAGGACGGCCCTGAGTGAAAGAGGGCCGTAGTAGGGTGCTCCTATAGCGGGCATTAAAATCAGAATGACCGTTAAATGCATTTATGACCATATTTGTGTTTTTGGGTTACCGCTTGTATAGCAATCAGTATCCATCGTGAAATTTCAAAGTGTCCATAATGCACTCAGGTCGCCCCCGACAGAGAGAGGGCCGTAGTAGGGTGTTTCCATAGCGGGCATTAATATCAGAATGACCCTTAAATGCATTTAGGACCATATTTGAATTTTTGGGTTACCAGATGCACGTTTTCAATCACCAGGTGCACGGTTTCAATCACCAGGTGCACGGCTCTATTTCCTCCTCCAGCACTTGTCAAACAGTCCATAAAGCACCCAGGACGGCCCTGAGTGAAAGAGGGCCGTAGTAGGGTGCTCCTATAGCGGGCATTAAAATCAGAATGACCGTTAAATGCATTTATGACCATATTTGTGTTTTTGGGTTACCAGATGCACGGTTTCAATCACCAGGTGCACGGCTCTATTTCCTCCTCCAGCACTTGTCAAACAGTCCATAAAGCACCCAGGACGGCCTGAGTGAAAGAGGGCCGTAGTAGGGTGCTCCTATAGCGGGCATTAAAATCAGAATGACCGTTAAATGCATTTATGACCATATTTGTGTTTTTGGGTTACCGCTTGTATAGCAATCAGTATCCATCGTGAAATTTCAAAGTGTCCATAATGCACTCAGGTCGCCCCCGACAGAGAGAGGGCCGTAGTAGGGTGTTTCCATAGCGGGCATTAATATCAGAATGACCCTTAAATGCATTTAGGACCATATTTGAATTTTTGGGTTACCAGATGCACGTTTTCAATCACCAGGTGCACGGTTTCAATCACCAGGTGCACGGCTCTATTTCCTCCTCCAGCACTTGTCAAACAGTCCATAAAGCACCCAGGACGGCCCTGAGTGAAAGAGGGCCGTAGTAGGGTGCTCCTATAGCGGGCATTAAAATCAGAATGACCGTTAAATGCATTTATGACCATATTTGTGTTTTTGGGTTACCAGATGCACGGTTTCAATCACCAGGTGCACGGCTCTATTTCCTCCTCCAGCACTTGTCAAACAGTCCATAAAGCACCCAGGACGGCCCTGAGTGAAAGAGGGCCGTAGTAGGGTGCTCCTATAGCGGGCATTAAAATCAGAATGACCGTTAAATGCATTTATGACCATATTTGTGTTTTTGGGTTACCGCTTGTATAGCAATCAGTATCCATCGTGAAATTTCAAAGTGTCCATAATGCACTCAGGTCGCCCCCGACAGAGAGAGGGCCGTAGTAGGGTGTTTCCATAGCGGGCATTAATATCAGAATGACCCTTAAATGCATTTAGGACCATATTTGAATTTTTGGGTTACCAGATGCACGTTTTCAATCACCAGGTGCACGGTTTCAATCACCAGGTGCACGGCTCTATTTCCTCCTCCAGCACTTGTCAAACAGTCCATAAAGCACCCAGGACGGCCCTGAGTGAAAGAGGGCCGTAGTAGGGTGCTCCTATAGCGGGCATTAAAATCAGAATGACCGTTAAATGCATTTATGACCATATTTGTGTTTTTGGGTTACCAGATGCACGGTTTCAATCACCAGGTGCACGGCTCTATTTCCTCCTCCAGCACTTGTCAAACAGTCCATAAAGCACCCAGGACGGCCCTGAGTGAAAGAGGGCCGTAGTAGGGTGCTCCTATAGCGGGCATTAAAATCAGAATGACCGTTAAATGCATTTATGACCATATTTGTGTTTTTGGGTTACCGCTTGTATAGCAATCAGTATCCATCGTGAAATTTCAAAGTGTCCATAATGCACTCAGGTCGCCCCCGACAGAGAGAGGGCCGTAGTAGGGTGTTTCCATAGCGGGCATTAATATCAGAATGACCCTTAAATGCATTTAGGACCATATTTGAATTTTTGGGTTACCAGATGCACGTTTTCAATCACCAGGTGCACGGTTTCAATCACCAGGTGCACGGCTCTATTTCCTCCTCCAGCACTTGTCAAACAGTCCATAAAGCACCCAGGACGGCCCTGAGTGAAAGAGGGCCGTAGTAGGGTGCTCCTATAGCGGGCATTAAAATCAGAATGACCGTTAAATGCATTTATGACCATATTTGTGTTTTTGGGTTACCGCTTGTATAGCAATCAGTATCCATCCTCCAATTGTCAAACAGTCCATAAAGCACCCAGGACGGCCCTGAGTGAAAGAGGGCCGTAGTAGGGTGCTCCTATAGCGGGCATTAAATCAGAATGACCGTTAAATGCATTTATGACCATATTTGTGTTTTTGGGTTACCAGATGCACGTTTTCAATCACCAGTGCACGGTTCATCACAGGTGCACGGCTCTATTTCCTCCTCCAGCACTTGTCAAACAGTCCATAAAGCACCCAGGACGGCCCTGAGTGAAAGAGGGCCGTAGTAGGGTGCTCCTATAGCGGGCATTAAAATCAGAATGACCGTTAAATGCATTTATGACCATATTTGTGTTTTTGGTTACCGCTTGTATAGCAATCAGTATCCATCGTGAAATTTCAAAGTGTCCATAATGCACTCAGGTCGCCCCGACAGAGAGAGGGCCGTAGTAGGGTGTTTCCATAGCGGGCATTAATATCAGAATGACCCTTAAATGCATTTAGGACCATATTTGAATTTTTGGGTTACCAGATGCACGTTTTCAATCACCAGGTGCACGGTTTCAATCACCAGGTGCACGGCTCTATTTCCTCCTCCAGCACTTGTCAAACAGTCCATAAAGCACCCAGGACGGCCCTGAGTGAAAGAGGGCCGTAGTAGGGTGCTCCTATAGCGGGCATTAAAATCAGAATGACCGTTAAATGCATTTATGACCATATTTGTGTTTTTGGGTTACCAGATGCACGGTTTCAATCACCAGGTGCACGGCTCTATTTCCTCCTCCAGCACTTGTCAAACAGTCCATAAAGCACCCAGGACGGCCCTGAGTGAAAGAGGGCCGTAGTAGGGTGCTCCTATAGCGGGCATTAAAATCAGAATGACCGTTAAATGCATTTATGACCATATTTGTGTTTTTGGGTTACCGCTTGTATAGCAATCAGTATCCATCGTGAAATTTCAAAGTGTCCATAATGCACTCAGGTCGCCCCCGACAGAGAGAGGGCCGTAGTAGGGTGTTTCCATAGCGGGCATTAATATCAGAATGACCCTTAAATGCATTTAGGACCATATTTGAATTTTTGGGTTACCAGATGCACGTTTTCAATCACCAGGTGCACGGTTTCAATCACCAGGTGCACGGCTCTATTTCCTCCTCCAGCACTTGTCAAACAGTCCATAAAGCACCCAGGACGGCCCTGAGTGAAAGAGGGCCGTAGTAGGGTGCTCCTATAGCGGGCATTAAAATCAGAATGACCGTTAAATGCATTTATGACCATATTTGTGTTTTTGGGTTACCAGATGCACGGTTTCAATCACCAGGTGCACGGCTCTATTTCCTCCTCCAGCACTTGTCAAACAGTCCATAAAGCACCCAGGACGGCCCTGAGTGAAAGAGGGCCGTAGTAGGGTGCTCCTATAGCGGGCATTAAAATCAGAATGACCGTTAAATGCATTTATGACCATATTTGTGTTTTTGGGTTACCAGATGCACGGTTTCAATCACCAGGTGCACGGCTCTATTTCCTCCTCCAGCACTTGTCAAACAGTCCATAAAGCACCCAGGACGGCCCTGAGTGAAAGAGGGCCGTAGTAGGGTGCTCCTATAGCGGGCATTAAAATCAGAATGACCGTTAAATGCATTTATGACCATATTTGTGTTTTTGGGTTACCGCTTGTATAGCAATCAGTATCCATCGTGAAATTTCAAAGTGTCCATAATGCACTCAGGTCGCCCCCGACAGAGAGAGGGCCGTAGTAGGGTGTTTCCATAGCGGGCATTAATATCAGAATGACCCTTAAATGCATTTAGGACCATATTTGAATTTTTGGGTTACCAGATGCACGTTTTCAATCACCAGGTGCACGGTTTCAATCACCAGGTGCACGGCTCTATTTCCTCCTCCAGCACTTGTCAAACAGTCCATAAAGCACCCAGGACGGCCCTGAGTGAAAGAGGGCCGTAGTAGGGTGCTCCTATAGCGGGCATTAAAATCAGAATGACCGTTAAATGCATTTATGACCATATTTGTGTTTTTGGGTTACCAGATGCACGGTTTCAATCACCAGGTGCACGGCTCTATTTCCTCCTCCAGCACTTGTCAAACAGTCCATAAAGCACCCAGGACGGCCCTGAGTGAAAGAGGGCCGTAGTAGGGTGCTCCTATAGCGGGCATTAAAATCAGAATGACCGTTAAATGCATTTATGACCATATTTGTGTTTTTGGGTTACCGCTTGTATAGCAATCAGTATCCATCGTGAAATTTCAAAGTGTCCATAATGCACTCAGGTCGCCCCCGACAGAGAGAGGGCCGTAGTAGGGTGTTTCCATAGCGGGCATTAATATCAGAATGACCCTTAAATGCATTTAGGACCATATTTGAATTTTTGGTTTACCTGCGTCAATGTTTCTGGAACCGGACTTCGGCAACTCAGGCTTATTGAGAACCTTTTTACTGAAGAATGGGTTCAGTTATTTCATTTTCCCATCTAGTGATGCAAATATTGACTTGTATCTTTGTGTAGACAGGGCTCATCTGTAAAAGAGCCTGGTCTCAGCATGACTCCATGTCAAAGGTAAATAAAATTGCTACAGAATGAGTTGCAAATGCAGTGACACTGAAAGGCAAACTTTCCATTTGAAGTACAAGCAAACACTACAGTTCTTAAGGTTACCATGTTTTGGGAAAAGCAGTTTTGAAGAGAAGCAAAAACATTGGCATTCCCATAGGGGTCAAATTTAAAGCTGAATCCACACTGAGTAGCAAGGCCGGCGTCAGGTTTATGATTTGGTGTGTCATCTGGAAGGGATGAGATGGTGTGAACACAATAGTTGACAAGCAATATCAAGCCATGAATTATGAAAGGAAAGAAGAGAATCATAAGAGGCAAACTCACTGAAGACAGCATCAACATCTTCAAAAAGAGGAGTGACACGCAAACGAATAACGTTACCAGGCATTCAGCGTTGAGGGTCATCTGGAATAGGAAAGGTTAGTTAAAAAAATATTTAAATTCTTGTCAAACGCTTAGTGCTTAAATTTGCAAGGTACAAAATGCATACTTATAGAAGGTGTCTGTTGTGCTTGTATGCCCACAGCTGCCATCAATAGGCAAAACAACCTGTAAGGCATTTGACAAATTATTATGATTAAAAGGAGGAAGAACAACTCAAATGTTTGCGTCGCATAAGACTCTCCTAGGCCTGCTACTACTTACCCTGAGCTAAGGAAAATAATCATTGTAGAACAGATTTGTTCTGATGAAATACACAGCTACAGAACCTGATATTTGACCCAAAGTGTGCAGCCTACAGCCCAGGGGTATGCAACTTTTACCCTATGACAAAGGCTTCCCACACTCAGTCACCTGAACCCCAAAGGCCTGCACATTCTCTTTTTATTCCCCGAGCCCTACAAAGCTGATTCAAATAATCATCCAGCTTTGTTAATCTGAATCAGCTGTGTAGTGTTAGGACAAAAACCTAAATGTAAGGCTACTGTTCAATTTTAGAAGGGTGCTCCGCCCTCACCGCTCGGCTCAGGTTAATAGAACTCCCTCATTAGCAGCACAACAGCCTTTCACAGGTGAAAAGCATAATTACCCAACCGTCTACAATTGTAGCCCAGACAGAGAGAAAGATATTGGCCTCTAATGGCCAAAATGCTGCATTTGCATGCACTTTCACAATTTGAATGTAGTCAACTGGGTGGGACTACCAACTTCATTGGCTGAGCCCTACTGGTGACCCTGTTGAAGTCATGTCCAATCGGGTCATCAGAAGGGCTCAGACAATTGTGAAGAAGAAATGTTACTACTTTAATATGAAGATAGCCTCAATGGCGCTGCCCATGCTGTCACAGACACTATATTGGCACAGATACATAGATGAGTCTTTGATCTTCTTATGGCTTCTTATTATCTTCTTGTCCAGAGGTGCCCAGAGTAAACTGCCTGCTACTCAGTTCCAGAAGCTAAGATATGCATATCATTAGTATATGTGGATAGAACACACTCTGAAGAGTGAGTATAACAGAACACATATGGCAGGCAAAAACCTGAGAAAAAATCCTACCAGGAAGTGGGAAATCTGAGGTTGGTCGTTTTTCAACCCATTCCCTATTGAAGACCCAGTGGGATATTGGTCATGTTGCACTTCCTAGATGTCAACAGGCTTCCACTAGATGCCAACAGTCTTTAGAACCTGTTTGATGCTTCTACTGTGAAGTGAGGGCGAATGAGAGGGGAATGAGTCAGAGGTCTGGCAGAATGCCTTGAGCTCGTGATGCTCGTTCACATGAGGGCGAGCTCTGTTCCATCGCAATTCTACAGACAAAGGAATTCTCCAGTTGGAACATTATTGAAGATTTATTTTAACAACATCCTAAAGATTGATTCTATACATCGTTTGACATGTTTCTACGGACTGTAACGGAACTTTTTGACATTTCGTCTGCTCCTAGTGAACACGCTTCGTGAGATTGGATTTGTTTACAAAACTCGCTAAGAAAAGTAGCTATTTGTCGAACAAAACAAACATTTATTGTGGAACTGGGATTCCTGGGAGTGCATCCTGATGAAGATCATCAAAGGTAAGTGAATATTTATAATGTTTTTTCTGACTTCTGTTGACTGCACAATATGGCGGATATCTTTTTGGCTTGTTTGGGCTCTGAGCGCCGTACCCAGATTATTGCATGGTTTGCTTTTTCCGTAAAGGTTTTTGTAATCTGACACAGCGGTTGCATTAAGCAGAAATATATCTTTAATTCTGTGCATAACAATTTTATTTTCATCAACATTTATTATGAGTATTTCTGTAAATTGATGTGGCTCTCTGCAAAATCACCGGATGTTTTTGGAACTACTGAACATAACGCTCCAACGTATACTGAGATTCTTTTGATATACATTTGATATACATTTGATAACTTTATCGAACAAAACCTACATGTATTGTGTAACATGAAGTCCTATGAGTGTCATCTGATGAAGATCATCAAAGGTTAGTGATTCATTTTATCTCTATTTCAGATTTTTGTGACTCCTCTCTTTCGCCGTAAAGCATATTTGAAATCAGGCACTGTGGTGGGATTAACAAGAAGTGTATCTTTAAAATGGTGTGAAATACTTGTATGTCTGAGGAATTTTAATTATGAGATTTCTGTTCTTTTGAATTTGGCGCCCTGCACTTTCACTGGCTGTTGTCACATCGATCAGCCCTAAGAAGATGTATCTATCTCTATGAGGCAAGACAATTGTCATTCAGGATAAAAAGGTGACTGCACTTCCTGATTTGGCCTTAGCTGTGTTCGAATACTCGCACTAACTGTACTGTTTGTGACATGAATTGAGTATTTAGTATGCTTATTGGTCATAGTATACCTGTATAAATATATCATAGTATACCTGTATACCTCTGGCCCGTCTTTGGACACTGTGTTAACTAACCTTCAGATGAGCTTCAATGCCATACAACTCTCCTTCTGTGGCCTCCAACTGCTCTTAAATGCAAGTAAAACTAAATACATGCTCTTCAACCGATCGCTGCCTGCACCTGTCCGCCCGTTCAGCATCACTACTCTGGACGGTTCTGACTTATAATATGTGGACTACAAATACCTAGGTGTCAGGTTAGACTGTAAACTCTCCTTCCAAACTTACATTAAGCATCTCCGATCCAAAAGCCCCATTTACTACCCACCACTGCAACCTATATGCTCTCGTTGGCTGGCCCTCGCTTCATACTCGTCGCCAAACCCACTGGCTCCAGGTCATCTACAAGTCTCTGCTAGGTAAAGCCCCGTCTTATCTCAGCTCACTGGTCACCATAGCAGCACCCACCCATAGCACACGTTCCAACAGGAGAATCTCACTGGTCACCCCCAAAGCCAATTTTTCCTTTGGCCGCCTTTACTTCCAGTTCTCTGCTGCCAATGACTGGAACAAACTGCAAAAATCACTGAAGCTGGAGACTCAGATCTCCCTCACTAAGCTTTAAGCACCAGCTGTCAGAGCAGCTCACAGATCACTGCACCTGTACATAGCCCATCTGTAAATAGCCCATCCAACTACCTCATCCCCTTGCTGTATTTATTTATTTATTTTGCACCTTTGCACCCCAGTATCTCTACTTGCACATTCATCTTCTGCACATCTACCATTCCAGTGTTTAATTGCTATGTTGTAATTACTTTGCCACCATGGCCTATTTATTGCCTTACCTCCCTTATCCTTTCCTTATTTGCACACACTGTATATAGACTTTTTCTACTGTATTATTGACTGTATGTTTGTTTATTCCATCTGTAACTCTGTTGTATGTGTCGAACTGCTTTGCTTTATCTTGGCCAGGTTGCAGTTGTAAATGAGAGCTTGTTCTCAACTAGCCTAACTGGTTAAATGAAGGTGAAATAAAATAGAAATAAAAAAATACTATGGATATATTTAGTATGCCAAATGTTCCAGGATGTCGTACTAAATTCGCCAAAATATGAGAAATACACGAAGAGGACACTGTTTCCGTACTTTAGGGCCAATAATGCAATTCTTCAGGAAATGGGCGTGGCTTCACATCGTTTCCAGATTTGTTGAAAATGGCGGAAAATATGCAGTCGAAGTACAACTAGAGCGGATACAAATTCATTGCTTTAACTAATTATGACAAATATTAAGAAAATGTTGAGCAATGTAATAAAGTAATTACTTTTTAAATAAGTTAACTTACACGTTATATTGGCTGACAATTTGTTAGCTACACTGGTCTTACGAACCACATAGCGTATCAGTACAGCAGTATGTACCGGTATGTTGTTAGCTAGATACCTAACGTTAGTTGGCTACTTATAGATCAAACTTGACAGTATAATAACTATAGGCTATCTAACTAACTACCCAATGTTTGACGTGATTATTCCCGTCATTCTGAGCTTAGCTAAATGGTATAGTCATTGTGCGTTCTCAATGGACATTTGGGTGCTTTCGTAAATTCGCTCTGGCTGTCTACTCTGCTCTGAATTTACAAACAGACAATCTGACAAAGCTCTGAATTCATGAGCGCATTCTCCTGATTGAATTTAAGAACACACCCGAAGTCGTATAATGTCTAACCAGTCATTTGTTATGCTAGATAGCTAGCAAGAGGTTGCATAGCAACAGAATCACCTTCCGGTAGACAGGTGAAAAGCTAGAACGCGCAATTGAAAGCATACTGTTCGTTTACAGAATACTAAAATGAACTAATAATATATAGTATTCAGTATATACTCATTAAGTATGTAGTATACAGTATGTTAGTGTGGGTATTCGAGCACAGCTCTTGTTTTTCATCAATGCTCATTAAGAAATGCTAGCGGCCATGACTGAAGGCAAACAAGAATGGTCTTGGGGGTGTGGTTTGATGTGGGTGTTTCTTGGATGTGTTTTTACCATTCAATTGCAATAAACAAGTGCAGTAGTGAATACGTAAGGTAAGCCAGCTTTGCTGTAGAAAACAACGTTTTGAAGTTGAGGACTTCTCCCGATGAGCATTGATACCAGAGCACGCTCATTTGGGCTACAGTTTGAATCACAATGTACCAGATGAGTGCGGAATCTGACTTTGGACATTGAATTATTATTATTAAAAAAATGTTGTGTTCGATCAAAAACATTCGGTTTCGGAAGTGAATGTAGTGGTGCGTTTGGTTGGTGGATCTGCACATCTGTACTGAGGTAGGCTGTGCAGGTAGCCCAGATGAGAGTACGTCTGAGATGGATGAAGGTGAAAGGATCAGTGATGAGTCTACCTACAAGACTGTACACATTTTTTGGTGGAAAATGTTCGGAAAAGGAGACGGGGGTGGTTTTGCCACAGATGGGGACATAGATGGAAGGGGAGAATCTAGAAGAACAAACAGGCAGGGAGAAGAGGTACAGGAGAACAAAGTAGTAGTGTTTTTTTTTATCTGAGACAACCAGTAAAATGTTACATCTGATAAAGTTGTCAGATGTACAGTTACTTTCGAAAGTTTTGAGCTTATGCAGCCACCGTTTGTGGTAGATGGTGGCAGATTGTGGTAAATTGCGTCTTGGCTGACACTTAAATAACGTGCCATAGAATTATGCGGAACCACGCAAGATGTGCTGCAGGATGCCGCAACATTTAAGCTTATAGGGTTCCAAAAAAGGACTGCAAAAACATACGAAATAGGTTGTTCCAACCTGTAAACGAACAGTATGCTTTCAGTCGCGTGTACTAGCTCTTCACCTGTCAACCGGAAGTTGATGATGTTGCTATGCAACCTCTTGCTAGATAGTTAGCATAACAAATTACTAGTTAGACATTTTACGACTTCAGGTGTATTCTTCAATTCAATCTGGAGAACCAGATGGGCATGGTTTGCATATTTAGGGCTATTCCATTGGTTCTACTGTGCTCGGCAAGCTCAATTAAGTGTAACAAATACAGAACCCAGGTCTGATGGCTACCTGTCTTTTGCTCCCCCACCTCCAAGAGTGTTTCTCTAACGGAATGATGACTGCGCTGGCGATGAAGGTGGAGTCTGCTCCCGGTCTGAACCACCTACAGTGATGATCGCTTAGCCTGCTTCCACTTCACTGTGAACTCCTGTGGCACCACCAGGAAGGTAAAATGACTATTATCCTGAGGTGATGGGTACTGTGTATTTATGGACTGTTTGCTTCTGTAGGCTGTAATAAGCAATTCCCCTCTACTACAAAGTTTATCAACAATTCATGCTGTATGAGTGCATTACGCATCACAATTGTAGCTATTAGCTGTTATAGGGTGTTTTTTTTCCTTCACCAATTGCTCAATACTTTGTATACAGGGAAAATGTGCCTCTACTATCAGTGTGTCCACTCCACTGCTTGAAGTTTCCCCTATTGAAGTTGCATGTTTCCCCTATTGAAGTTGCATACTCTTTTAAGGTTAAAGGTTTCCTGCTACTATGTGGTCAACATCACTCGCACATTGGCCTTCCTGACCAGGCCGCTTGACAACGAGCCTTTTGCAGAGACTGGGACGGGTCAACTAATGTTCAGAATGAGACTCGTTCAGGGTAAGCGTGCACAAATTCAGAATTTCAACTTGACCCCTAGCCTCTAAAAGAATCTTGGAAGGTCTCCTTTACAAAACCATTCCCAAAAATGTAAACCTTGTGATATATTACTCTTGCGTTCTGAGATATACAGGTGTGGCTATGTAGTAACGGTGAGGAGCTGATTTGGGAATTTGTCAGAGGTCTCTGGGGGGGTAGTGTTGGCTATAAATGGCTTGTGTTCATCGGTGCACAACAGGATATTATAAACAAGCTTTTCTTAATGGACAAGTTCAGATGTTGCCCACTGAACACGACCCCCGGTTGTCTTGTTCTGTGTTCCAGACGCCTCGTATAACACGTTCCACCAGGAGGAGGACTATCCAGTGGTGAGGTACCTGAGACAGCCTCTGCACTTTGAGGTGGAGCTGACCAGGTCCTCTGACCCCAAGGTAGCGCTGGTGCTTGACCACTGCTGGGCCACCCTCAACGAGGACCGTGACTCCCGACCCCGGTGGAATCTCATCATTAATGGGTAACATGTTGTTTTTGGGCCTAAACAAGTGTTATTCCACAGGTGTGGTTCCTGAGTAATTAGCAACCTATCATGCTTGGCAGGCCATTTACTTTGGCTACCGTGGCTATGCCCCCATCCATATGTCATGAGTGGTCACAATGGTTTGAGCCATGTGCGGTCTGTCACCAGATCTCCACCCAATATAACACTTATGGGAGAGTCTGGCGCGTACGATCACATGCTTGTTATCACTGACTGGTCCCTGCAGCGTACCATTGGAACATGTAAATCTAGTTTAGAAAATATGGCAGCCATGTTTGTCAAGCAAGAACTCCCTAATCCCAGAATGCCGTTCACTGTGCCCATTTCCTGAGGTCTTAACTTAGTTTGGCCACTTCAGCATGTGACAAATCTGTGTACTTGTTACGGCGTACACATGACAAGTAGTTTACAGTTAACTAATCAAAAAGCCAATACAACCTTAGCACGAAAGCTAAACAGAGTTGCAAGATATAGCTCAATCCATTTTGGGAGGTGAAGTCCTTGGGGGAAGGTATTATGGAGAGGATGATGCAGGAAATATTAATAAGATGGGGATTTATCAACAATAAATGGCGGGGCAGACAGTTTTTCTAAGCTAAATATCCCTGGAAAGGGGGTCTGATCTGGCAACCCTGAGGTACCATAGTTTACACTCTGATGCCGTGTTCAAATCAACTAACGAATTCAGTGCATTCAAGACAATGGGGGTACTCCAGTTGAGATCACCATTAGTCTGACAGACGCGTACGTGATAACCTGACTGCATTGTATGGCGTTAGCATTAGCTCATATTCAGTACCACCTTCAAAAGTGTTTTACACACGTGTCCATTACAATCTAGGCAAGAATCAGAAAGCATGAATAAAATGCTAAGTACATTATACTTACGGTACACTACAGTAGAAACGACAGCACGTTACACAGAAAATAAGGCACTTTGATCAGAATGCACGCATGTCCACAGTTATTTGTAAGGAACACAATAAATGTTCAAGGACTGTATACTTGATCTGTGGAAGTGCTTGGGCTTTCTTTTGAAGGAAAGTTTGTCCGGCTCATTAAATTCTCAAATGGAAATGATCTGCAACAGTGAAATGGGCTACATTTGTGAATGAATGAGGCAAAATTAGAAGTTGAAACGGCCTATAGAAAATTAGCAGGTAGTGTGCCTTGGTCTGAGGTCAGCGCGGGTTAAATGTCCACATGTTGGAACGGTGAGTGCATTCTGACATCACGCGCATAAAATCAACTCCTACTGGGGCGACTGTTGAAGATATTTGGAACTCGCGTGTGAAAAGGTTAATGTTGGCGTTACCTACACCTTTTTACTCAATGTTATCCTTTTGGTTGGCTAGAGTTCAGTGTTGTGCCAAACTGATGGTCAGTCAAATGGAAATCAAGAGCGGCTGGCAAGCTTGGCTTGCCTTTCCGATTGGTTTCAAACAACTGCTCTTAACACTGACTGAATAGTTGTTGGTTTTTTGTTGAATTCAGGCACAAGTGACTGTCCTAGAGGAATGCGCTAATTGGGAGTTGCTAAACATGAACAAATACCACGGTCAAGTGTAGCAGCATCTTGCTAACCTTATTTAGCTAGCTAATGTTCATGTAAAATCCCTTTTGCCTGATACCCCCCCCCCCCCAAAAAAATCCCCCTATTCTTCGTTAACATTTCCCCCGTCGACCGTTTGTCTCTGCTTCTGCAGGTTTTCGCTCTCAAAAGTACACCTTTTTAATAGAAATATAACACGATTAGATGTTCTATGTCCATGACAATGTTTAAAACCCTAGCAGGGAACCACTTTTGAGGTCTGGGAAAAACGGAAGACATGTCGATTTTGGGGTGTTGTTACCCTTTATAAAGGCAAGTGTGCGCCAGGAAGAGACCTTTATTTGGTTAAGCGGTGTTGCTGTAGCGCTCATGGCACCAAACAGATGGAAGGAAACTGAATCAGGTACGGAATATTTGGACTCATTTAGATTTGTAATGTAATGTAATTTTTACCCCAATTTCGTGGTATCCAATAGGTAGTTACAATCTTTGCCCATCGCTGCAACTCCCGTAAAGACTCTGGAGAGGCGAAGGTCGAGAGCCGTGCGTCCTCCGAAACACAACCCAGCCAAGCTGCACTGCTTCTTGACACAATGCCCGCTTAACCTGGAAGCACCAATGTGTCGGAGGAAACACCATACACCTGGTGACCGTGTCCGTGCATTGCACCCCGCCCACCACAGGAGGTCGCTAGTTGGCGATGGGAGAAGAACATCCCTCCCGGCCAAACATCCCGGCTAAGCTTTGGCTTTTTAACTTTCAAACCCACATGTGTGCCTGGACTTGGATTGTCCTATGCCACATAGCACTTACTTGTGTTTATAATTTTTCCTTTTTGTTTTCAATTACTATTCCCCTCCAAGAGAACCTGTGGTTGTTTTGGAATACCTAAAATCTGCAATTCAATCCATGACACCCTTTAGCATAGATGCTGTAGACAGACGACAATGTGGCTTTTAAAGTCAATTTCAATTTGTATTCGTGGTAAATGCTGCAGATGTTGACTCAAGACCAAATTACCTTTAAAAGCTGCATTGTTGGCGATCTAGTGCTATAGCGAGCCATGGTTGAATCCCGGCCTTAACTGTTATGTTGAAGCAAGCTACTTTACAGGAGGAACTTCCCACCTGACTTCCTGTGAAGGGTCCACAGCCAGTTTACTGACGGCAATCAAGAAACGGTCAGTGAGGTCTTTCTTCCCCGACAGGAGACAAGCCGTCCCCATGACCTCAGCCAGTCTCTCCAGGTGCTGAGCAGTGCAGCTCCTCACCGCAGCGTTACGGTGGCTGAGGAAGGAAAAACAGAGCACATCAGTTATATGTCATAGAGATACATGAGTTAGGAGATGAATGATAATGGATTGTATTGATGAAGTCTCATCGATGGATCAAAATGTTCGGTAAGACTTTATATTAAGGTCCCTTAATACCAGTAAAGAGTTTACTTCCCATTTATTAATCATTATTCCTACATTTGTAAATGTCAATAAGAAATCTATAAATAGTTATTTACACATTTAGAAACGCTATTTTAAATGATTTGTTCATGAGGTTTTTGATCATAGTATGATCACAATATGTAAATGATTAATAATGTACTACTAATGTACTATAAACCAGTTATAAAGGAGTTACTGTCAAGGCATTTGTTAATGGTTGATTAATGGTTTGACTCACCATTTATATACATATTTATAAATGTATTTATAAATGTCACAAATGGTGTATTTATTAATGAGTGCATTTATGAATGTGAGTACATGTACTTACGAATACCTCAGTGCCTCACTAATAGCCCCTAATCTAAAGTGTTCACTATATATACTTTATAAATGTTTATAAATGACTTGTTACTCCCCAAACGCCAGCACACATCAGTAGACAGTACCTCTCCACCAATGGCTAAAAATAATCTAAATAACGCAATGGTAAAATAAGAAGTACACAACACAAGGAAGTATAAGACATAACAAAAAAATGTGATTCCATTCAAATGTGACATCTAGCGTTGGGGTGAGTTGCTGCCGGAAGTGTTGTGGAATAACCTAGCATGCTGATGAAAAAGGCAGTTAATTAAAAACTAGCAGTATTTCAATCTTCTCAATTTCGAGATTTGGATAATGGGACAATTTGTGGAAGTCCGGATCTACCCCTTAGTGAGTGTTAATTGACCCCTCTCCCTCTCCCTCTTTACCTCAGCCCACCGACCAGCAGGGCATTCATGACACGTGTAGGGGTGCAGCTCTGCACCATGTGACCCAGGGCAAAGTTGGCGCCCTGCCGGATGAAGGCGTTGGCCTCGCTGGCTTTGTGCAGCAGCACGCGTGCCGTCCCCTCCACCTCACTGTCCATGGCCCTCTGGAGGTGCACGTACATGTCACCCAGTGTGGCCATGGCAGCACAAGACACTGCAGAGCGCAGGTTCTTCACCTGAATCATAATAACATGCACAGGACCAGCTATTAATGTTGAGCAGTACAACCCACAAACATCAGAAACATGACACAATAATTTGACGTGTTCTCCAAATGTAGCAGATTTGTGCAGATGAATGAATAGGGCAGTGAATGAATACAGCTACCTCATTTATAATGGCAAGGCAGATATCATGGAGTTTAGGCATCAGTATGTCCATGTGGTTCTGAGCCATCACACGGAGAGAGGTCAAGCCCTCGATCTTCTTCTCCCTGCAAATCAGTGAAAGAAACGTAAGCATTTTCCACAACATTTTCCAAAAACATTAAAATGATGTTCATCAATTAGGACTCTGGTCTCTTAAATTCAGAAGTTTCTATGCTCTGTAGCTCAAATCTACATTTCCAAGGACACTACACTGTGCTTCCTTTAGCCTAGCTCCATTGGTCTTGTCTAGGGTGAATGCTCACCAGTCATCAGAGGGAGAGTGGAGCAGCTTGAAGGTCTTAGTCAGGGCCTGCTCTGGGTTGGACAGGGGCTGCAATCTGGCCTGGTTCTTTATTTGGCCCTTTGGCTCACTGGCTGCCTTATTGTCTATGGGTTGACAGCAGACATCTTATTTATGTATTTACTCATTTCCATATCTGTTTGTAGCTTTTAACACTAGTTCATTATGATATCATTTTAAATTTAGCACATATATTTTTGGTGCTCTCCCTGCTCAGAAGCAGGGTCCAATTAACCTTGAGTAAAGGTTATCTCACTGTGAAACAGGCAAATCAAGTGTGGCCCTGGGCTAAAGCCATTTGTGTCTCTTCCCTTCCTACTGTTTTTCTATCAATCTACCTAGCTTCATCTCCCTGTCTAATTTACATTAGTGTGAGTACATGAGAGGGACTGACCTGAGCCGGTGGCAGCCTTTGGCAGGCTAAGGAACCTTATAGGCCGAGGCTGTTTGCTCCTGGGCTTGGTAGGAGGGGGAGCAGGCCTGGGTGGGCTGTCACGCAACTTGACCGGGGTCCCAACATCCAAGTAGTCACGGAGCTCCGCAGGGGTGTTCATATCCACTGAGCTCAGGCTTCCCAGAGAGCTGGTGGCTATTTCCCCCATGGACATGGCCGAGCCCAAACTCCTCCTGCCCATGGCCTTCACCTCATGTACCACCTTTGGTGTAGACCAGAAAACAATGCTCCCATCATAGAAATACATATAGAACTAGTATATACATAAACTAATACAGAGAGATCCTGTATTCTAGGATCTATTATATCATGCTGTCAAAAAGAGAGTATCCTTTCTAACTTGTACCCCCACACACTTACTCGGTACTGTATTTAGCCTCGTTATTGTTGTCATTGTGTTACTTTAATTATTATTTTTTTTTTACTTTATTATTTATTTGGTAAATACTTTCTTAACTCTTCTTGAACTGCACTGTTGGTTTCACGGTAAGGTCTACACTTGTTGTGTTCGGCACATGTGACAAATAAAGTTTGATTTGATTTTAAGACATGGAACCACTATCTGTTTTGGCAATTTATCAGTCCAAGTATAATTCTGAACTGCAAATGTTCACATTTACAATAAATTCAAAGTCCATCCTACCTTCCAGGCCTCCTCCTTCAGGTGAGGCTCGATGTCCCTCACCTCCTCCATCAGGTCAATGGGTCCGTTGTTGTCAGCACAGCCCTGATCCGACTGGACTTTCAGGGCTTTGACTCCCTGCCTGCCCTTCTTCTTCTTGCCCCTCTTGGAGGGAGCTCCAGTGGGAGGGACGGGAACAGGCCACACGCTACTGCTGCTGAATGACTTATTTACCTGGATGGACTCCAGAGAGTGAGATCCGGGGCGAACTTGGGCTCCGTCCACCCCCACCACGTTCTTCAGTGGGGCCAGAGCTATGTGCTCAAGCCTTCGTGGCAAAGGCCTCGGTGGAGCTTTCGGCCGCGGAATGCACTGAATAGAGGGGACGAAGAGGTGCGCGAAGGTGCTGCCAACCCCGATGAGAGCAGTCCGGACATAATTCTCATGGATAGCACTTATCTTTCTTTGCTTTGCTTCCATGGTCTCTCTCTCAGCTCTCTGCATCTGCAGAAGTCTGGCATCACTGATGAAGCCACGATGGCCCTCTGGGACTGGGTAGCTCTCCTGATAGCCCTGGATCACAATGGTACAGTATGAAATGTATAGCAGATGTGAAGTAGGCAAAATAGTTTCCACAGTGTGTCATAAAAAACCTTTAAGCTAAAGATTTTATGGATGTAGGCCTACTGTATGTCTATGAAACCACAAAATAAACAGTGATATTTTTGGGAAAACATTTGAAAAACTGATGAGCCTTACAAAACTTGAAAACTTGTCCTGGTCATTCTGTTGGTTTAAAGCCATGTTTTGCTTCCTCAGGTTTTCGATGAGACTCTTCATCTGTGAGTTCTCTTTTTGGAGTTTGTCAAACTCACTTGATTTTCTCCCTCGATAAGCCATTGATGATAAATATTAACACTCTCAAAATAAGAACTTAACCTATCTCTGTGAGAGATCTATCAAGAAATGAGTGGAAATTAAATGTTGCTTGTCAGATGGAACCAGCAATGTTATTAAATTTGAATTTTACCTTTATTTTACTAGGCAAGTCAGTTAAGAACAAATTCTTATTTTCAATGACGGCCTAGGAACAGTGGGTTAACTGCCTGTTCAGGGGAAGAACGACAGATTTGTACCTTGTCAGCTCGGGGATTTGAACTTGCAACCATTTATCATGGCAAGGCTTCCGTTACATTGTGATGTCATAATGGGGGTCTGTTGACAGTGCTGAGCACATCAGCACATGGTGAACATCAATGAAAGCTTTTTGATTCCCATATAAAATCATGAATGTGGTGAATTTGTAAATACTATATATATATATATATATATATATATATATATATATAAACTCAGCAAAAAAATAAACGTCCCTTTTTTAGGACCCTGTCTTTCAAAGATAATTCCTAAAAATCCAAGTAACTTCACAGATCTTCATTGTAAAGGGTTTAAACACTGTTTCCCATGTTTCCCAGGCACAATCCCTACATCAGTGCTCAGACTTTCCGCAATAAACAGAGAGGCTGAACTGAGGGCTTGTAGGCCTGTTGTAAGGCAGGTCCTCATTAGACATCACCGGCAACAGCCGTGTTTAAACCCTTTACAATGAAGATCTGTGAAGTTACTTGGATTTTTAGGAATTATCTTTGAAAGACAGGGTCCTAAAAAAGGGAAACTAAAACAAGAAGCTCCCACGCTGAGGTCTGTCCAACGCTGGTCCGACCAAGCTGACTCCACACTCCAAGACTGCTTCCATCACGTGGACTGGGAGATGTTTCGTATTGCGTCAGCCAACAACATTGACGAATACGCTGATTCGGTGTGCGAGTTCATTAGAACGTGCGTTGAAGATGTCGTTCCCATAGCAACGATTAAAACATTCCCCAACCAGAAACCGTGGATTGATGGCAGCATTCGTGTGGAACTGAAGGCGCGAACCACTGCTTTTAATCAGGGCAAGGTGTCTGGTAACATGACTGAATACAAACAGTGCAGCTATTCCCTCCGCAAGGCTATCAAACAAGCTAAGCGCTAGTACAGAGACAAAGTAGAATCTCAATTCAACGGCTCAGACACAAGAGGCATGTGGCAGGGTCTACAGTCAATCACGGACTACAGGAAGAAACCCAGCCCAGTCACGGACCAGGATGTCTTGCTCCCAGGCAGACTAAACAACTTTTTTGCCCGCTTTGAGGACAATACAGTGCCACTGACACGGCCTGCAACGAAAACATGCGGTCTCTCCTTCACTGCAGCCGAAGTGAGTAAGACATTTAAACGTGTTAACCCTCGCAAGGCTGCAGGCCCAGACGGCATCCCCAGCCGCGCCCTCAGAGCATGCGCAGACCAGCTGGCCGGTGTGTTTACGGACATATTCAACCAATCCCTATACCAGTCTGCTGTTCCCACATGCTTCAAGAGGGCCACCATTGTTCCTGTTCCCAAGAAAGCTAAGGTAACCGAGCTAAACGACTACCGCCCCGTAGCACTCACATCCGTCATCATGAAGTGCTTTGAGAGACTAGTCAAGGACCATATCACCTCCACCCTACCTGACACCCTTGACCCACTCCAATTTGCTTACCGCCCAAATAGGTCCACAGACGATGCAATCTCAACCACTCTGCACACTGCCCTAACCCATCTGGACAAGAGGAATACCTATGTGAGAATGCTGTTCATCGACTACAGCTCGGCATTCAACACCATAGTACCCTCCAAGCTCGTCATCAAGCTCGAGACCCTGGGTCTCGACCCCGCCCTGTGCAACTGGGTACTGGACTTCCTGACGGGCCGCCCCCAGGTGGTGAGGGTGGGCAACAACATCTCCTCCCCGCTGATCCTCAACACTGGGGCCCCACAAGGGTGCGTTCTGAGCCCTCTCCTGTACTCCCTGTTCACCCACGACTGCGTGGCCACGCACGCCTCCAACTCAATCATCAAGTTTGCGGACGACACAACAGTGGTAGGCTTGATTACCAACAACGACGAGACGGCCTACAGGGAGGAGGTGAGGGCCCTCGGAGTGTGGTGTCAGGAAAATAACCTCACACTCAACGTCAACAAAACTAAGGAGATGATTGTGGACTTCAGGAAACAGCAGAGGGAACACCCCCCCATCCACATCGATGGAACAGTAGTGGAGAGGGTAGCAAGTTTTAAGTTCCTCGGCATACACATCACAGACAAACTGAATTGGTCCACTCACACAGACAGCATCGTGAAGAAGGCGCAGCAGCGCCTCTTCAACCTCAGGAGGCTGAAGAAATTCGGCTTGTCACCAAAAGCACTCACAAACTTCTACAGATGCACAATCGAGAGCATCCTGGCGGGCTGTATCACCGCCTGGTATGGCAACTGCACCGCCCTCAACCGTAAGGCTCTCCAGAGGGTAGTGAGGTCTGCACAACGCATCACCGGGGGCAAACTACCTGCCCTCCAGGACACCTACACCACCCGATGCTACAGGAAGGCCATAAAGATCATCAAGGACATCAACCACCCGAGCCACTGCCTGTTCACCCCGCTGTCATCCAGAAGGCGAGGTCAGTACAGGTGCATCAAAGCTGGGACCGAGAGACTGAAAAACAGCTTCTATCTCAAGGCCATCAGACTGTTAAACAGCCACCACTAACATTGAGTGGCTACTGCCAACACACTGTCAATGCCACTGACTCTACTCCAGCCACTTTAATCATGGGAATTGACGGGAAATGATGTAAATATATCGCTAGCCACTTTAAACAATGCTACCTTATATAATGTTACTTACCCTACATTATTCATCTCATATGCATACGTAGATACTGTACTCTATATCATCGACTGCATCCTTATGTAATACATGTATTACTAGCCACTTTAACTATGCCACTTGGTTTACATACTCATCTCATATGTATATACTGTACTCGATATCATCTACTGTATCTTGCCTATGCTGCTCTGTACCATCACTCATTCATATATCCTTATGTACATATTCTTTATCCCCTTACACTCTGTATAAGACAGTAGTTTTTTGGGGGAATTGTTAGTTAGATTACTTGTTCGTTATTACTGCATTGTCGGAACTAGAAGCACAAGCATTTCGCTACACTCGCAATAACATCTGCTAACCATGTGTATGTGACAAATAAATTTGATTTGATTTGACCTATGGGCACAAACCCACCGTTGCTGGACCAGACAGGACTGCCAAAAAGTGCTCTTCACTGACGAGTCGCGGTTTTGTCTCACCAGGGGTGATGGTCAGATTTACATTTATCGTTGAAGGAATGAGCGTTACACTGAGGCCTGTACTCTGGAGCGAGATCGATTTGGAGGTGGAGGGTCCGTCATGGTCTGGCGCAGAGTATCACAGCATCATCGGACTAAGCTTGTTGTCATTGCAGGCAGTCTCAACGCTGTGTATTACAGGGAAGACATCCTCCTCTCTCATATGGTACACTTCCTGCAGGCTCATCCTGACATAACCCTCTAGCATGACAATACCACCAGCCATACTGTTAGGATCACCACTTTATTTTAAGAATGTGAAATGTCAGAATAATAGGAGAGTGATTTATTTCAGCTTGTATTTCTTTCATCACATTCCCAGTGGGTCAGAAGTTTACCTACACTCAATTAGTATTTGGTAGCATTGCCTTTGAATTGTTTAACTTGTGTCAAACTTTATGGGTAGCCTTCCAAAAGCTTCCCACAATAAGTTGTGTGAATTTTGTCCCATTCCTCCTGACGGAGCTGGTGTAACTGAGTCAGATTCCGTTTCCTATCGCTTCAACAGTGTCAACAGTCTTCAGACATAGTTCCAGGCTTTTATTTTGAAAAATGAGCCAGAAACATAACATTGCATCAAGTGGTCACATGAGTTTTGCTCGAGCAACAGATTTTGGACAGCTATTGCTTTTCCCTCTCCTACTGTGAAAGATATTTGCGGTTGATATATTATCGATCATAATTTTAAAAACAACCTGAGGATTGATTATAAAAAACGTTTGACATGTTTCTGTGGACATTATGGAAACTATTTGGAATTTGTCCGCGTTGTCGTGACCGCTCTTTCCTGTGAATTTCTGAACATAACACGCCAAACAAACAGAGGGATTTTGGATATAAAAATAATGTTTATGGAACAAAAGGAACATTTGTTGTGTAACTGGGAGTCTCGTGAGAACATCCGAAGATCATCAAAGGTAAACAATAAATTGAATTGCTTTTCTAATTTTCGTGACCGAGCTACTTGATGCTAAGTGTACTTAATGTTTTGTCGAGCGATCGATACATTTACACACGCTTGGATTGCTTTCGCTGTAAAGCATAATTTCAAAATCTGACACGACAGGTGGATTAACAAAAGGCTAAACTGTGTTTTCTTATATTGCACTTGTGATTTCATGAATATAAATATTTTTAATAATATTTATTGAATGTAGCGCTATGCTATTCAGCGGTTGTTGATGACACTTATCCCGTTAACAGGATTGCAGCCATAACAAGTTAATCCCTTCTCTTAACATGTATGGCACCAAAACATAATCAAGCAGCTGACCAATTACACAAGACTTTAGTTCGAAGTTAACTGAAATTAATCAACAACTGGATACATTTCTTTCTTTCTAAAGTGAAACTATCCTCCGCATTGGAGTATCTCTACAAGTATAAGTTTAACCAGTATTTCAGTTGTTTTACCGTCCCATGAAGAAGTGTGGCAGGCCTGTGAGGAAGGATCCTACAGCCATGAGGAAACAGCCCATAGCAATGAGCCTGGGCCGGTGCAGCTTCGCCCCAAAATGGCTGACCACAGCCAGGAACAGCAGGTTACCTGCAAGAAACCACAACACTACAGAAGTCAGGAATTGCAAATTATAAACACTGTTTTTTTCCAACTAAAAATGACATATCAGTTTGGATACTAGGTTGCAACAACACAGCATCAAATACAACAATGTTAGGGGTTTGACAGTAGAGTCATGGACAAACGCCAGTCAATCAATTAATAGGAACAACTATAAAACTGGACAGTATTGAGAGCAGACTCTGATTGAACCACATTTTTTTTTTTATCATACTGTAGTCTGTATCTGGTTTTTACTACATGAATTCTCAAGCAACTCAATGTTATTGTTGAAACCCATCTCAAAGCTGCTGTCTATGAGTCCAATGAGAGAGCTGGACAGGTCAAAGTGTCTCTCTGAGTGATGGCACTATTCATGTAGGTCCCTGACAGAGCTTTGGTGAAGGAGGTGAACTACAGGGCCACGATGAACTGCTGACAAACACAAGAGAGAGAACATTCGTGTGTGTTTGTCCGTGTGTATGTGCATGCGTGGATGCGTGTGCAGACAGAGTACATGTGTAGCTGAGGTGGCCTGCAATAGTAAAAAGAACGGACACAAGTTTAAGTCTGCAAAGTTCTGCCGCTTTCTTTATTTTGAAGAATATTTTTTTTCTCTTGTTCAATTGTCTATTTTCTTGTTAGTACTTTGAAAATATTCACATCAAACAAGTGCACACTTTAAATTAAACAACATAAATGCACTTTACCTAAAGCAGAATTAAAAAAATTTCCACAAATAACCCTGTCTTAGTGTACGGTTTCACATGAAAACCACAATGTATTTCACAATCATACAATAGAAACACCTATATATGAAACCATAAATAACTGAATGTTTCTCTATATACCTCTACCTCTATAGAAAAGTGACAACATTACATTCAGCTTTAAGATGGTGGCACCTCCAGAAAATCGTCTCTCTCTCACTGTATGCACTAAAAGTCCACCAGACTGAGCGTGCTCGGCTAGTTTACCAGCTAGTGAGCACAATTTTACACAAAACAACCAATAACATGTAAAACCAACTCAGAAATCCCTAACAAATGGATTCTTGATAAAAAATCTCCTAGACAAAATCCAGTACAAGTCAGCTACTCAGTAAACATAGTCTTTGTGACTCGTAAATGTTTTTTTTTACCTCAGCTAGCATCAAGCTAACATACACTCTCACTCAATGTAAATCACCTTCTTCTCTCACTCAGTTCGACACAAAGCCAAAACAAAACCTTTCCTAACGTGATAATATCTTGACAAAGTTGTTAAATAGCATGTTATTACATATTGTGTATATATTTGAACGTTTGAAGTGCTGTTACATACCTGTAATAGTAAAAGAACTGACACAGTTTACCTCTGTAAAGTTCTGGTCCTTATTCTGCAGATGGTGAGCGCTTGACCAGAACTTAATGTTTCTCCTGCTACAACAGTGCAACAGCGCCATCTATTGGCCTGATGGACTGCTGACGATAAAGTATGTAGAAAATCCCATTAAGATTCATTAAGACAAATACAGAAACAATTAGGGGGGATAAATAATAAATGTGTGTCTGTTTTTAGTGACTTTGTTTTCAACCCATTACACATGCACAATCATACATGTGCATTTAAAACATTATTAAGATCCTTGAGTGTGGAACTGCAGGGCGTTTACGCAAAAAACACATGAATTTCACATGAACACGGGAAGTGTACCAAAAACATGTTTTAATGTAATCTTATGTGAAGATAATGTGATAACATGTAAAGCAACATGTGATTACATGAAACTACACATGTGAAAATGTGATCACGTTGTGTTCCAAAATGTAATTTGTGCTCACATAAAATGTAAGTTGAAATCATGTGGTTTTTCTGTCAGGGCAGGAATATAAGATGCATTTTGATGTTACATGATCTTGAAAATGCAATGTTCTTTGAGGTTCTTCCATGTTCCTTTCCATGTATTTTCCATTTTACTTTCCCTCAGTCCTTTTCACTTTCCTTGTCAAAACAAGCTCTGTCCCCGTCAAGACTTATTGAGCTTCTGATGGATTTTAAACCATTCAACAAATAGTTTTATAATGAAGAGTAGACCCAACTAAACACCCTGGATTCTTTACACACACATTGAAAGGCAAAAATGTCGAATTTGGACTCATCAGACCAAAGGACAGATTTCCACCAGTCTAAGGTCCATTGCTCATGTTTCTCGGTTCAAGCAAGTCTCTTCTTATTTTTGGTGTCCGTCCTTTAGTAGCGGTTTCAATGGAGCAATTTGACCATGAAAGTCTGATTCACGCAGTCTCCTCTGTGAACAGTGCATGTTGAGATGTGTGTGTTTCTTGAACTCTGTGAAGAATTTATTTGGGCTCCAATCTGAGGTGCAGTTCACTCTACTGAACTTATCCTCTGCAGCAAAAGTAACTCTGGGTCTTCCTCATGAGAGCCAGTTTCATCATTGCGCTTCATGGTTTTTGCGACTGCACTAGAAGAAACTTTCAAAGTTCTTAAAATGTTCCGTATTGACTGACCTTCATGTCTTTAGTAATGATGGGATGTTGTTTCTCTTTGCTTATTTGAGCTGTTCTTGGCATAAAATGGACGTGGTCTTTTACCAAATAGGGATATCTTCTGTAAACCATCCTTACCTTGTCACAACACAACCTGTTGGCTCAAACGCTTTAAGAAGGAATGAAATTCCACAAATTAACTTTTAAGAAGGTACACCTGTTAATTGAAAAACATTCCAGGTGACTACCTCATGAAAAGGTTGGAGAGAATGCCAAGAGTGTGCAAAGTGGTCAAGGAAAAGGATGGCTACTTCGAAGATTCTCAAATATAAAATATATTTTGATTTGTTTAACACTTTTTGCTTACTACATGATTCCAATTGTGCTATTTCATAGTTTTGATGTCTTCACTATTATTCTAAAATGTAAAAAATTGTAAAAATAAAGAAAAACCCTTAAATGAGTAGGTGTGTCCAGACTTTTGACTGGTACTGTATATATTATGGTAATGCAAATATGGTACAATCCAAGGGTGCAAAGCTTTTGGAGACTTACCCAGAAAGACTCACAGCTTTAATCGCTGCCAAAGGTGATTCTAACATGTATTGTGAATACTTATGTAAATTAGATATTTCTGTATTTCATTTTCAATACATTTGAGAAAAAATTACAACATATTTTCACTTTGTCATTATGGGGTATTGTCTGTAGCTGGGTGAGATGATAAAAAACTATAATTTAATCCATTTGGAATTCAGGCTGTAAGAAAACAAAATGAGGAATAAGTTAAGGGGTATGAACACTTTCTGAAGGCACTGTATATCTGCAAGAAAGTGATAAATGAGTGACTCTTTGAAAGGGGGTCATATATACATTGCCTTATTAAAAATAAAAATAAAGCTATCGTGCTATAATCGGCATAGTTTCTCAGACCAAATCTTCATTCTGGTTTAAACAAAGCAATCTGATCATGCTCCAGTAAAATACACGCTACAGGGAATAAAAAAAAAGGCTTCTGCAAAGCACATATACATTGTCCAATCAACATCCACACATTGATTTCATTCTTCGGGTCTTTATTCAACCACAAACACACGTGGAATAAAATGATCTTTCAGTGTCTTGTTGCAGGTTGTGCAATGTTCGAAAGTGTGTGAGAGATTAGCATTAATGTTTGTGTATGTGTGTGGGGTCAAGTTTGGACGGTCGTACATATGCAAATAGGCAAGATTGTACATTTCAGGTCCATGGACAGCAGCAATATCGGCATAGCGATATCTGTCATTCAGCACCACATGACAGTAGACAGCGGCCATCTCATGTGAAGTTGGCACTGGGGAAATCCCATGTAATGAGAAACGAGGCCAAGGAGGCAAAAAGACTGAAGGAGAAGACTCCCACAGGAACTCTATGCTAAACTGTTCTGCCACATTCATTTCAAATGTTACATCTTTCGATTTGTAAATGATAGGGAATACATCTGCAAATAATTGAAACTGATTATTCAAACTACACTTTACAGCTTTTGTGTGTCTGTGCATCATAGGTACAACAGTAAGCAATTCCGTTCTCAAATGTCTGTTTATTGTGAGAAACAAAAGGAAAAACACCTGTTAGACCATTACAATGCGGACTGTCATGCATTTTTACTATTACCAACAAGACAACGAAGTGATACGTGTCATGGAGACTAAAAACGGATACTTTCCAAACACCAAAAGTTCCTACGCTGAGCGATATTGTTTACTACACTATTATTCATACAATCCAAGTCATACGTTTATTGTCATTCATACTCTTATTTTTAACCGAATATCTTTTCAAAAGTGTCCATTCTGTCAATTCAGAGCATGGAAAAATATTGGAATAATGTGCTTAAGGGGACTGACACTCAAGCCGCACAACAGGATAACACAACAACCACATTTTCAATTGACAATCATTGCTTTAAATGGATGTGGTCGATAGATTTGTATAGGTGTAGCAGTGTGATGTTGTTCCCCTATATTATGCACCAAATTGCACACAAGGACCAATTCAAATCGGCCAGGTCAAGAGGGGATGTTAATAATTTGATAATAATACTAATAATTCAGTCTATTTTTTTAAATGTAATTACAGCTGCATAGCTAAAGTGTACAAACACTTTGTTACAATGTGGATAATATAAAGATATTGTATAGGCATATATAAACAATGTATTTAACTTGGAAACCAAGGTTGGATTAGTTGGTCTAAGCAACATGCACCTGGATAATCGGGTCATGAATCTGGACGGGCTCCTACATCCTCATATACACATTATGACAAAATAAAGAGTTTAATGTTTCACGAAATAAAGACATAGAAGCATACCCAATTATACAGGTTCTACACATTCCATTTCTCCATGGCAATAGAATGTAAACATTCTATTTTGCGCCAAACATTCCTACAACTCAATTCTAAGTGCAGCATATTGGAGGACTCCAGCCATTGATCATTCGCGACTTTAAGTCACTCCTGTTATCTCTAGAGCATCCCGTATATCTATAGCGCTGCATTTCTTCCCCATCTTACCATGGATAGGGTTTGGTGCATTCCGGAGTTCACTTATGGTCCCACAAAGGTAATCTTAGGATAAATTCATTTTAGCATACTGTAAATGCCTGTGCTTAATGTGCATAACAAAGCATCATTATTTTCATTATCTTCAAAGGATTTCTGTAGAAGCAGCCTTTATTTTCAGACTCTGCAGGCCTGCTGGGAGGAAACATATTACAATAAACAGGTAAGATTCAGCCCACAAAAACATAAACAACAGAAAAAGAGTTGTATTTCAAGACAGTTTAGAGAAGGTGGTCATAAGAGTTCTTAATAATCACTTGCAAATTGTGAGGCATGAGCAGTTGTGAAATGTTGCGAGAGGCCCTTCTGAAAGCACATGATATGGTATTTCGTGGCACAGACTCACACCTTACCTCATCTTGCAGAAGAAGCTCATGGTCCACTATCTGCTGCTCCAGAGTCAAGGCCAGGTCCCTCCCCATGTCACCACGGAGCACATGAGCAACTGGCTGGTGTCTCAGGGCAAAAAATCTCTTAGGGAGAGGTGAGTACCACGTCAGCACTCACATTCACTGCCATTACCTGCCACCAGCAGCACTCCAGGAGATGTGGGTAAAATAAACAACAGAAAAATCAGAAGCCAGGAAAGTTGAATTGCTCTGTGTTTTATTTGAAGGGTGTGGAAGGAAACCCTGGAGGAAGGAAACGACCTCGCTCGGCTGGTAAGAGAATGAGAGTTAGAGACAAACTACAAGTTAGTGAGCTCTTTACTAGCCTTTCAACAACGAGTTAGCACAGCAGAATAGATCTGTTGTGAAATTACACCAATGGGACTTCCTGTTTCATACTGCAGGCCTGGGAAGTAAACACTTGCCTAAAAATGATGAACATAGAGCACGAGGCTTTCTGCAAGCTCCGCCGCTCCATGCACCGCACCTCGCCAGCTGACATGTGAGTTCCATGTACTGCCCTGCATATGACTTGATCCATTTATCTACACATCTGGAACTACGCAGAAACAGACTAAGACAGTGTTCTAAGTGAGTACATTGCACATCGTTTACCTTTGTTTTCTCCTTATTGTTGATTTCAGCGATCCGAAGGTCCACAGCATCGTGGAGAGAGCTGTGAGGAGCATTCTGGGCGAGCAGTCCAAAGAGCCCAGTAGCAACCTGCTCAGCCCATCTCAGGTGGTGGTGGAGGTGGTGCCCAGGCTCCTCCTGGCCCTGTGGCTTCAGCCAGAGGAAGGCCATTCCGAGCACCCAATCCTAATAGGTGGGATGGCCGTGGGCATGGTGGCGGCCGTAGTGGAGAAGCTCTCCTGCATGTTAAAGGACCCTTCCCCTCACATCCCTTTCTCCCGGGCTGCTGCGTTTGACTCTGTGTGGTCGATCCTCGGTAGAATCAGTCAGTCCTTCTCCACCGATGACCTGCAGAGCCCTTTTTATACGAGCTCTGTTTGTGCCTTTGTGGCGGACGAGGTGCAGAGCTGCTTCCAGCCCTCTGCAGCCCCCCTACCAGTCCCCCCTGTCCTCGCGGTGGCCGCTTCCACCACACTACCAGCTGACATCCAAGCAGGTGAGTAGCACTGATAGAGAGCACTCTGACAGATGCCTGTTCTGATGACATCTTGGTTCCTTGTAGTAGTAGAGCTCATCAGGATTGTTGTTGTCACCCATAACACAGACCCGGCTTCTTCCCACCTCGAGGTTGTAGACATCACCCCTAACACAGAGGCATATCAGGCTTCTTTCCACCTGGAGGTTGTAGACATCACCCGTAAGACAGAGGCAGACCCGGCATCTTCCCACCTGGAGGTTGAGGACATCACCACTAACACAGAGGCAGACCCAGCATCTTCCCACCTGGAGGTTGAGGACATCACCACTAACACAGAGGCAGATCAGGCTTCTTCCCACCTGGAGGTTGTGGACATCACCCGTAAGACAGAGGCAGACCCGGCATCTTCCCACCTGGAGGTTGTGGACATCACCTGTAAGACAGAGGCAGATCCGGCTTCTTCGCACCTGAATGTTGTGGACATCACCAGTAACACAGAGGCAGATCCGGCTTCTTCCCACCTGAATGTTGTGGACATCGCCTCTAATACAGAGGCAGACCCGGCTTCTTCCCACCTGAATGTTGTGGACATAACCCCTAATACAGAGGCAGAGCCCATCTCTTCCCTCTTGGAGGTTGTGGACGTCACACCTGAAGAAAGGACTCTCACGATGGCCTTCTTCGGCACTCTGCCAGCTGACATCCAAGCAGGTGAGTAACACTTAGAGAGCACTCTGACAGGTGCCGTTTGTCATGACATCTTAGTAGAACCTTTCAACTGGCCAGTGTTTAGAAGCTACGGTTGGCATTTGTTTTCATTCTGTTCCTTTTTTTCCCCTTTCCAGAGGATGTTGCTGTGGTCATCCCGGATGTCACCAAGGACATGACACTGGATGTTCCATGCAGAGCTAGGAAAGGGGCAGTCCGGCGATTATTTTGCAGGCTTTGGAGGGCAGTGTGCTGCTGCGCCTGCCACAAGGAAGAGGAGGAACAATGTTAATTATTCATCAGACCTTCAGAAATGGGATTGAACCATAGACCATTAAATTATTAAATTATAATTGGACTCAATTCTGCTTTTCTTCTGTTTACTACTTCATTTCAGAAAATGTCTATAAACTGTCACTTTGCAAGTGTGGAGTAGGTTGTGTAAATAAGTGGAAAACATCCCAATTTAATGCTTTTAATAATGAACTTACATTTAAAAACAAAGGTATTATTTGACAACAAAAAAACAGAGGGCACTCAACCAACGTTGAGGTGCAACCCAAAAAAATTATCATCATAGAAAAGGAAAAAGCCCGACTCTTGCTCACTATAGAAAATGCATTGTTTTATTCAAGCAAGGTTAAAAGATTAACGTTTCGGCCCTGTCTATGATGATATACAAGTTGTGTTTGCCCAGTAAAAGGGTGACCCAGACTCACCCTGGTTCTTGAGGGTTGAAGATAGTGAAAAATGATCATTAAGTATCACAACACTGCTGCTCATTCATATTCAAACGCACTTCAGAGTACGGACACAAACATGGATGCCCCCCACACACAATGAACTTACCTGTACATATCAGAATCATACATTTGGCAGACACCTCTTCCAGCACATGTATTGATCCCCCACCTCAAACATGTTGAGTCAATTCCAGATGCTGGAATGCAGGTGCAGTAGGGCCAAGTATGTCATGATGTGATACCATGTGTAGCCCATATCCTGTGTTTGTGTTGATGTTTTTTTTTATTAAACTTTTATTTAAACAGGGTTTAAGAGTCACACTGAGATTAAACATTTATTTTACAAGAGTACCCTGTAAAAGTTGAAGTCATATTGAACAACTACCAGAGAGAACCTTCTCTACATAGGAATTGCATACCATATATTTTCCATACATCAAAATAATACTTTATTGTCAATCAGCAATTACTAACTTAGATAAGGCCTCAACAAGGCCCCAGTTAATGGTTGAAAATAACTTATGCCTTTCAAGCATTGATCAATGACACTCTTAGGGATTTGTTGGATCGGTTCGTCTTTGTTTACCTCGACGACATCCTGATCTTCTCCAAAAACCCTTCCCGGAACACATACGGCCCTGTCCCACCTCACTCAAGCAGGTTTTTGCAGGAATCCCGAGACTGACAGGGCATTCATAGAGCTCAAGGGACGTTTCACCTCCGGACCCATCCTCATTCATCCTGATCCTACTCGTCCCTTTGTGGTATAGGTGGACGCCTCGGACACCGGAGCTGGTGCGGTACTTTCACAGAGGAAAGAGGAGGACAAGGAACTGCACCCATGCTCCTTTCTCTCTAAATGGTTCTCGCCAGCGGAATGCAACTACAATATAGGTAACCGGGAGCTCTTGGCAGTTAAGTGGGCCCTTGAGGGGTGGAGACCCTGGTTGGAACCACTGCTTCAACTTCTGGTCTCTTCTCTGCACCTGGGTCCAACCTTACCACGTCACAGTTATAGCATCTCTTAATCCCTTCTCATAACATGTATGGCCCCAAAACATAATCAAGCAGCTGACCAATTACGCAAGACTTTAGTTCGAAGTTAACTGAGATTAATCAACAACTGGATACATTTCTTAATTTCTAAAGTGAAACTATCCTCCGCATTGGAGTACCTCTACAAGTACAAGTTAAACCAGTATTTCAGTTGTTTTACTGTCCCATGAAGAAGTGTGGCAGGCCTGTGAGGAAGGATCCTACAGCCCATAGCAATGAGCCTGGGCCCGTGCAGCTTCGTCCCAAAATGCCTGACCACAGCCAGGAACAGCAGGTTACCTGCAAGAAACCACAACACTACAGTAGCCAGGAATCTCAAATTATAAACGCTGTTTTTTTTTAGACTATAAATGGCATATCAGTTTGGATACTAGGCTACAGCTGGGACAACATTTCGTTTTTCAGGGGGGTGTATATGTAAGGGGCTTAATACAGAATTGTATTCCAGCCACTAGGCGGTACTCTGGTGAAGCCCATTTGAAATAAAGAAATATACAGTGCCTTGCGAAATTATTCGGCCCCCTTGAACTTTGCGACCTTTTGCCACATTTCAGGCTTCAAACATAAAGATATAAAACTGTATTTTTTTGTGAAGAATCAACAACAAGTGGGACACAATCATGAAGTGGAATGACATTTATTGGATATTTCAAACTTTTTTAACAAATCAAAAACTGAAAAATTGGGCGTGCAAAATTATTCAGCCCCTTTACTTTCAGTGCAGCAAACTCTCTCCAGAAGTTCAGTGAGGATCTCTGAATGATCCAATGTTGACCTAAATGACTAATAATGATAAATACAATCCACCTGTGTGTAATCAAGTCTCCGTATAAATGCTCCTGCACTGTGATAGTCTCAGAGGTCCGTTAAAAGCGCAGAGAGCATCATGAAGAACAAGGAACACACCAGGCAGGTCCGAGATACTGTTGTGAAGAAGTTTAAAGCCGGATTTGGATACAAAAAGATTTCCCAAGCTTTAAACATCCCAAGGAGCACTGTGCAAGCGATAATATTGAAATGGAAGGAGTATCAGACCACTGCAAATCTACCAAGACCTGGCCGTCCCTCTAAACTTTCAGCTCATACAAGGAGATGACTGATCAGAGATGCAGCCAAGAGGCCCATGATCACTCTGGATGAACTGCAGAGATCTACAGCTGAGGTGGGAGACTCTGTCCATAGGACAACAATCAGTCGTATATTGCACAAATCTGGCCTTTATGGAAGAGTGGCAAGAAGAAAGCCATTTCTTAAAGATATCCATAAAAAGTGTAGTTTAAAGTTTGCCACAAGCCACCTGGGAGACACAAACATGTGGAAGAAGGTGCTCTGGTCGAACTTTTTGGCAACAATGCAAAACGTTATGTTTGGCGTAAAAGCAACACAGCTCATCACCCTGAACACATCATCCCCACTGTCAAACATGGTGGTGGCAGCATCATGGTTTGGGCCTGCTTTTCTTCAGCAGGGACAGGGAAGATGGTTAAAATTGATGGGAAGATGGATGGAGCCAAATACAGGACCATTCTGGAAGAAAACCTGATGGAGTCTGCAAAAGACCTGAGACTGGGACGGAGATTTGTCTTCCAACAAGACAATGATCCAAAACATAAAGCAAAATCTACAATGGAATGGTTCAAAAATAAACATATCCAGGTGTTAGAATGGCCAAGTCAAAGTCCAGACCTGAATCCAATCGAGAATCTGTGGAAAGAACTGAAAACTGCTGTTCACAAATGCTCTCCATCCAACCTCACTGAGCTCGAGCTGTTTTGCAAGGAGGAATGGGAAAAAATTTCAGTCTCTCGATGTGCAAAACTGATAGAGACATACCCCAAGCGACTTACAGCTGTAATCGCAGCAAAAGGTGGCGCTACAAAGTATTAACTTAAGGGGGCTGAATAATTTTGCACGCCCAATTTTTCTGTTTTTGATTTGTTAAAAAAGTTTGAAATATCCAATAAATGTCGTTCCACTTCATGATTGTGTCCCACTTGTTGTTGATTCTTCACAAAAAAATACAGTTTTATATCTTTATGTTTGAAGCCTGAAATGTGGCAAAAGATCGCAAAGTTCAAGGGGGCCGAATACTTTCGCAAGGCACTGTAGTTGAAGTGAATTGGGAAGAGTAAGAATGAAAAACTAAAGAAAGACTGTAAATGGCTGTTACCTGTGCTAACATGATTTAAAGTGAAGTAAACCGTACTTTTCGCGTTGTAGTTTATATGATAAGCTCATTGGAAGGGTAACATATACAGGATGTACATCAATGGGCATAAACACGTGACACAGAAAATACAAATATTGACATTTAGGAAATCAAAATGCATCTAAATATAGTTTGTTCTGTCTATGAAAAACAATTTTTTTTTATTGTAAAAAAAAATATATGTATAAAATATGCTTGTCTGTACAGTAAGTAAATGTTGGAAATCCAAAAAGCACAAAAATATGTTTTTGTAAAGTTTAAAATAAAATATATGTGTATAATACACTGCTCAAAAAAATAAAGGGAACACTTAAACAACACAATGTAACTCCAAGTCAATCACACTTCTGTGAAATCAAACTGTCCACTTAGGAAGCAACACTGATTGACAATAAATTTCACATGCTGTTGTGCAAATGGAATAGACAACAGGTGGAAATTATAGGCATTTAGCAAGACACCCCCAATAAAGGAGTGGTTCTGCAGGTGGGGACCACAGACCACTTCTCAGTTCCTATGCTTCCTGGCTGATGTTTTGGTCACTTTTGAATGCTGGCGGTGCTTTCACTCTAGTGGTAGCATGAGACGGAGTCTATAACCCACACAAGTGGCTCAGGTAGTGCAGCTCATCCAGGATGGCACATCAATGCGAGATGTGGCAAGAAGGTTTGCTGTGTCTGTCAGCATAGTGTCCAGAGCATGGAGGCGCTACCAGGAGACAGGCCAGTACATCAGGAGACGTGGAGGCCGTACGAGGGCAACAACCCAGCAGCAGGACCGCTACCTCCGCCTTTTTGCAAGGAGGAGCACTGCCAGAGCCCTGCAAAATGCCACAAATGTGCATGTGTCTGCTCAAACGGGCAGAAACAGACTCCATGAGGGTGGTATGACATCCGCAGCTTACAGCCCAACACCGTGCAGTATGTTTGGCATTTGCCAGAGAACACCAAGATTGGCAAATTTACCACTGGCGCCCTGTGCTCTTCACAGATGAAAGCAGGTTCACACTGAGCACATGTGACAGACGTGACAGTCTGGAGACGCCGTGGAGAACGTTCTGCTGCCTGCAACATCCTCCAGCATGACCGGTTTGGCGGTGGGTCAGTCATGGTGTGGGGTGGCATTTCTTTGGGGGGCCGCACAGCCCTCCATGTGCTCGCCAGAGGTAGCCTGACTGCCATTAGGTACCGAGATGAGATCCTCAGACCCCTTGTGAGACCATATGCTGGTGTGGTTGGCCCTGGGTTCCTCCTAATGCAAGACAATGCTAGACCTCATGTGGCTGGAGTGTGTCAGCAGTTCCTGCAAGAGGAAGGCATTGATGCTATGGACTGGCCCACCCGTTCCCCAGATCTGAATCCAATTGAGCACATCTGGGACATCATGTCTCGCTCCATCCACCACAGACTGTCCAGGAGTTGGCGGATGCTTTAGTCCAGGTCTGGGAGGAGATCCCTCAGGAGACCATCCGCCATCTCATCAGGAGCATGCCCAGGCGTTGTAGAGAGGTCATACAGGCACGTGGAGGCCACACACACTACTGAGCCTCATTTTGACTTGTTTTAAGGACAAAGTTGGATCAGCCTGTAGTGTGGTTTTCCACTTTAATTTTGAGTGTGACTCCAAATCCAGACCTCCATGGGTTGATAAATTTGATTTCCATTGATCATTTTTGTGTGATTTTGTTGTCAGCACATTCAACTATGTAAAGAAAAAAGTATTTAATAAGAATATTTCATTCATTCAGATCTAGGATGTGTTATTTTAGTGTTCCCTTTATTTTTTTGAGCAGTGTATATACGTTTCTGTAACGTAAAGCAATGCAGAAGCAATACGCATTGTAAATGATGATATAACACATCAGATTAATGTGAACATGAGGACACAAAGGAGAGATTCATTAAAAGATCATCTTTTAATACATTTTTAATGCTGAAGTTTTTTAATGCTGAAAAAAATCTATGTATTGCAAATCCAATCTGGGCAAATGGCCTGTTGGACAAAAATAAAAATTAGATAACATCCTTGCTACTTCAGTCATTTGCTATGTTAAAGTAAAATCTCATTTAATGATGAATGGATACAATTTGGAAGGATTTTCCAAAGACATACCTCAGTAGGGTAGAGTGTCAGGTGGTACAACCATTGGTGCCATGAGGTCAAAGTGTGAAGGAGGGAGCAAGCCAGAGAGCTGTCTAGGAAGCAGTCCAGGCCCAAGGCTTTGAGTTGGTCTCATCATTGTAATGCATTGTAGGGTATCTGCTGCCCCATAGACCTGCTGGTAGTAGGAAAGGTGTTAGCAGGAGACCACCAGGGACATCTATGATCGGCTGACACGGTCTTGGTTAAACCACATGTATTCTAAAGCAATATTCACTTGCTTTCATAGAGTAAGGACTCACTCCTTTGGGGACACTGCCAGTGTTCTCCTGATATCCATATGTCCCCATTCGTGGAGGTGGTTGTACACACTTGTTCTGTAAAACACATCAACACATTTCCCAAATTGTTAGTAATATTATCACAGTTGAAATACAATGGTTGTCCACTGTTTTTAATTTCATTGAATTTAAGTGTGTACCTCAGCATTGGGCTCAGTTTTGTTAACCCATCTGTGCAGAGTTGGATCCCAGACAATCTGAGGAAGAAGATATTAGCAATGTGAAGCAAGCCACAATTTTTACAAATTTTAATCCACTCAATTGTCTCTACATAGAATATAGTGTTAATAACCAGTTCCTTACAGATCTGTCTTTGTCCTCAGGTAGATGAACCTCCTTCTTATTAACTCTTCCACTCCCAAAGACCCAGCTGAGCCAGCCTCCACTGTTATTGTGAACAGCAGTGGTCTCGGGCTCAGCCACCGGCCGGCTGCCAGTCTGGCACTGAGGGTTGGCCTCGGAGTGTTCCGGCTTGGTAATGGACATCATAGCAGGATGCTCAACATATCTAAGTCGGACATCTGTAATAAGTGGAAGAAGTCAGGCCACTCTGATCATGTCACCACACAGAACAATTACTAGCTGACAGGTAGGAACGTCTCGCTCTGATACTCTGTTACAACCCAATCTTAACCTACACGCAGTCACGGGGATTACTGGGAGTTTACTCCAGTACTCTGCCATCGCATTGTTTTGGTTGCAAAATCAACAATTCCCTGCATATTATGTGAGGGCTTACAAATGTGACCAATCGCCAAACTATTTCTGCATAAAATAGTCACATCATCACGCTATCACAATGGTAATTTCTTTACTAATTAGGTACGTTTAAGTGACCTCTTCTCTTGGAATAGAAATCCACAGGTGGAGTACACGCTCCACCATCCAAATCAAATCAAATCAAATTTATTTATATAGCCCTTCGTACATCAGCTGATATCTCAAAGTGATGTACAGAAACCCAGCCTAAAACCCCAAACAGCAAGCAATGCAGGTGTAGAAGCACGGTGGCTAGGGAAAACTCCCTAGAAAGGCCAAAACCTAGGAAGAAACCTAGAGAGGAACCAGGCTATGTGGGGTGGCCAGTCCTCTTCTGGCTGTGCCGGGTGGAGATTATAACAGAACATGGCCAAGATGTTCAAATGTTCATAAATGACCAGCATGGTCGTATAATAATAAGGCAGAACAGTTGAAACTGGAGCAGCAGCACGGTCAGATGGACTGGGGACAGCAAGGAGTCATCATGTCAGGTAGTCCTAGGGCATGGTCCTAGGGCTCAGGTCCTCCGAGAGAGAGAAAGAAAGAGAGAAGGAGAGAATTAGAGAACGCACACTTAGATTCACACAGGACACCAAATAGGACAGGAGAAGTACTCCAGATATAACAAACTGACCGACACATAAACTACTGCAGCATAAATACTGGAGGCTGAGACAGGAGGGGTCAGGAGACACTGTGGCCCCATCCGAGGACACCCCCGGACAGGGCCAAACAGGAAGGATATAACCCCACCCACTTTGCCAAAGCACAGCCCCCACACCACTAGAGGGATATCTTCAACCACCAACTTACCATCCTGAGACAAGGCTGAGTATAGCCCACAAAGATCTCCGCCACGGCACAACCCAAAGGGGGGGCGCCAACCCAGACAGGAATACCACAACAGCTCTGTGTCATCCGCATAGCAGTGAAAGTTAACATTATGTTTTCGAATAACATCCCCAAGAGGTAAAATATATAGTGAAAACAATAGTGGTCCTAAAACGGAACCTTGAGGAACACCGAAATTTACAGTTGATTTGTCAGAGGACAAACCATTCACAGAGACAAATTGATATCTTTCTGACAGATAAGATCTAAACCAGGCCAGAACATGTCCGTGTAAACCAATTTGGGTTTCCAATCTCTCCAAAAGAATGTGGTGATTGATGGTATCAAAAGAAGCACTAAGTACTAGGAGCACGAGGACAGATGCAGAGCCTCGGTCCGATGCCATTAAAATGTCATTTACCACCTTCACAAGTGCTGTCTCAGTGCTATGATGGGGTCTAAAACCAGACTGAAGCATTTCGTATACATTGTTTGTCTTCAGGAAGGCAGTAAGTTGCTGCGCAACAGCCTTTTCTAAAATTTTTGAGAGGAATGGAAGATTCGATATAGGCCGATAGTTTTTTATATTTTGTGGGTCAAGGTTTGGCTTTTTCAAGAGAGGCTTTATTACTGCCACTTTTAGTGAGTTTGGTACACATCCGGTGGATAGAGAGCCGTTTATTATGTTCAACATAGGAGGGCCAAGCACAGGAAGCAGCTCTTTCAGTAGTTTAGTTGGAATAGGGTCCAGTATGCAGCTTGAAGGTTTAGAGGCCATGATTATTTTCATCATTGTGTCAAGAGATATAGTACTAAAACACTTGAGCGTCTCTCTTGATCCTAGGTCCTGGGAGAGTTGTGCAGACTCAGGACAACTGAGCTTTGAAGGAATACACAGATTTAAAGAGGAGTCCGTAATTTGCTTTCTAATAATCATAATCTTTTCCTCAAAGAAGTTCATGAATTTATCACTGCTAAAGTGAAAGTCATACTCTCTTGGGGAATGCTGCTTTTTAGTTAGCTTTGCGACAGTATCAAAAAGGAATTTCGGATTGTTCTTATTTTCCTCAATTAAGTTAGAAAAATAGGATGATCGAGCAGCAGTAAGGGCTCTTCGGTACTGCACGGTACTGTCTTTCCAAGCTAGTCGGAAGACTTCCAGTTTGGTGTGGCGCCATTTCCGTTCCAATTTTCTGGAAGCTTGCTTCAGAGCTCGGGTATTTTCTGTGTACCAGGGAGCTAGTTTCTTATGAGAAATGTTTTTAGTTTTTAGGGGTGCAACTGCATCTAGGGTATTGTGCAAGGTTAAATTGAGTTCCTCAGTTAGGTGGTTAACTGATTTTTGTCCTCTGGCGTCCTTGGGTAGACAGAGGGAATCTGGAAGGACATCAAGGAATCTTTGTGTTGTCTGTGAATTTATAGCACGACTTTTGATGTTCCTTGGTTGGGGTCTGAGCAGATTATTTGTTGCAATTGCAAACGTAATAAAATGGTGGTCCGATAGTCCAGGATTATGAGGAAAAACATTAAGATCCACAACATTTATTCCATGGGACAAAACTAGGTCCAGCATATGACTGTGACAGTGAGTGGGTCCAGAGACATGTTGGACAAAACCCACTGAGTCGATGATGGCTCCGAAAGCTTTTTGGAGTGGGTCTGTGGACTTTTCCATTTGAATATTAAAGTCACCAAAGATTAGAATATTATCTGCTATGACTACAAGGTCCGATAGGAATTCAGGGAACTCAGTGAGGAACGCTGTATATGGCCCAGGAGGCCTGTAAACAGTAGCTATAAAAAGTGATTGAGTAGGCTGCATAGATTTCATGACTAGAAGCTCAAAAGACGAAAACGTCTTTTTTTTTGTAAATTGAAATTTGCTATCGTAAATGTTAGCAACACCTCCGCCTTTGCGGGATGCACGGGGGATATGGTCACTAGTGTAGCCAGGAGGTGAGGCCTCATTTAACACAGTAAATTCATCAGGCTTAAGCCATGTTTCAGTCAGGCCAATCACATCAAGATTATGATCAGTAATTAGTTCATTGACTATAATTGCCTTTGAAGTAAGGGATCTAACATTAAGTAGCCCTATTTTGAGATGTGAGGTATCATGATCTCTTTCAATAATGACAGGAATGGAGGTAGTCTTTATCCTAGTGAGATTGCTAAGGCGAACACCGCCATGTTTAGTTTTGCCCAACCTAGGTCGAGGCACAGACACGGTCTCAATGGTGATAGCTGAGCTGACTACACTGACTGTGCTAGTGGCAGACTCCACTATGCTGGCAGGCTGGCTAACAGCCTGCTGCCTGGCCTGCACCCTATTTCATTGTGGAGCTAGAGGAGTTAGAGCCCTGTCTATGTTGGTAGATAAGATGAGAGCACCCCTCCAGCTAGGATGGAGTCCGTCACTCCTCAGCAGGTCAGGCTTGGTCCTGTTTGTGGGTGAGTCCCAGAAAGAGGGCCAATTTTTCCTCATAATCCTGGACTATCGGACCACCATCCCATTTCCACAGTGGTGCCACCATGCGGATGATGGGAGGTGGTTGTGGATGATTGTTTCCATTCTTCACAGGGACACTGGCTGTGAGGAGGATCCCCTCCCTGTGTGCAGGGACACTGGACATTGGGACGATTCCCTTCCTCTGCGCAGTGATACTGGCCATGAGGAGGATCAACTCCTTTTGTTCAGGGATGAGGCCTGATGCTCGGAGGATCTCCTTCCTCTGTACAGCAACATCAGCTGCTGTGATGAACTGCAGGTATAAAATAGAGCATATAGTCATTCCCTAAAAAATCAACCACTTGGAATCTATAGCATCATTGACACATAGTACACTGAGTGTATTAAACATTATTAAGAACACCTTCTCTTTCTGTGACACAGACTAATCAGGTGAAAGCTATAATCCCTTATTGATGTTAATTGTTAAATCTTCTTCTCAGTGTAGATGAAGGGGAGGAGACAGGTTAAAGATGGACTTTTAGACAATTGAGACATGGATTGTGTATGTGTGTCATTCAGAGGGTGAATGGGCAAGACCAAACATTTAAGTCCCTTTGAACAGAGTATGGTAGTAGGTGCCAGAAGCTGTTGGGTTTTTCAGCTCAATAGTTTTCCCTGAGTATCAACAATGGTCCACCACCAAGGGTGGGGCATCAATAGGAAGGTGTTCTTAATGTTTTGTTCACTCAGTGTAGATCATTCCCTAGCATATACTTTCATTTGTATGTGTACTGATATTGTAAATACACAAATTATATTAATGTTATCTACAATATATTATAATACCGTAAGCCTCCCTGCTGCAGGGGCATTTCCTCCTACAATTTTGAGCTGATTTTCTTCACTTTAGCAATATTTTGTATCTTTGTTCATTTTTACATTTATTGTGTTTGGAATGGCACTGTTACTACAGGAGATGATGCTATCATAAAGTATCTGATGTAAGTATGTAGGACAATTACACATAATGCTCACTGACTGAACATTCAAAATGACCATAGCAATTATTGACTCATTCACATGCCATCGGAAACTTGGAACCTCAGAGTTAAAATGAATGTAAGTTATTAGCGTAGAGCTTCCTACTGGTTGATTCTAATACTTCACAAGTGGGAAACTTTCCATGACGAGTTAGTCATTCCATGACGAGTTAGTGAGTCAGAAATGTCAAAATGTCCTAGTTCGACTTGAAGTGCCTTCTATGATGTAGGGCAGGCAGTAACCAAATTATTTTACTGTGCCAAGTCGCACAGACTTTTATGGTGGATTCAAAATGAGTAGCCTAACAATTATTTACATGGCCCCAGGTACATTTGCAACCAAATAATTTTTCTGTGAGAAATCAATAATAGTTGCACTCATAGGGTAACAGTCAGCAATTGACAGTGAGCAATGAGCAAGATAAGCATTGACGGGAAGTTGACAATAGCTTATTATTAGTGTAAAGTCATTGTATTTCTATGGTTGCAGTCCTCAAAGATTGAATTGCATTGAATTTAATTAATCAGATCCAATGATTTACTGCCCTTAAGGTGGGGTACCGCTAGTCATCATTATTATAATCACCATCTCAATCATTATCACCATACCATCATAGACTTATTCTTCTGTATCTGAGACTCATCTGACACTACCTTAGACATGGCAGTCTGCAACTCAATACACTGCCCCTGCATGGTGTTCAGCGTCCCCTGCATGTGGTTAATCGAATGCTTAACATCGTTCAGCAGGATCTGAATCTCAAGCCTGCAAGAAATCAGGTGGTTCAACACACTGAGATGGGAAGAGGCTTCAGACCATGCCCATTGGACCATCTTTAGGATTCTTTCTCACTTAACACCAATCTAATTAGGAATGTAACTTTGTTCAGAAGATGTTACAATAGTGTTATTTAGAAGAGAAAAAGTGTACTTTGTCAGGCGCCAAAAGGATGACGGCATGTCTCCCTGCTCCAGTGAGCTCTGCTGGCAGGTCTTGCTCACTGTTGGAGGAACAGGAGCCAAATTAGAGGAAAAATATCTATGGTAAGATAATGTAATACAATCTTTAAACCCATCAGAAATATAGTGCTTACCTCCATGAAAATATTGGTCCATGTTATTTATAGCTGCATTGTCCCAATGTTGATGAGAAGGTCTTGATGAAACGATCAAGTCAACATTTTGTTAGACATTTCAGAGATAGCATTAGCAATTGTACACGAGACAGTGCTTCCAGATATTGAGGTATCTTCCTTCTGAGGTATGTAAAAAAAATATTGTGTGTGAGTACTCACATGAAAGGTATCCATGATTCTAGATGAAGCCAATCATGTATGTGATTACCATCCTATGGGTCAGCAATGGAATGATTACTACACAGCTTTCAGGAGACTTTATGTCTTGGGCCTGGATGAATCATTGAAATACAAGTAATATTGTGAATTTGTGATGAATAATTGCCATAGTAATTTGGAATATTCCATCAAAGTTATTTGTTTTGACAGTCAAAACAACTAACTCTTACGATTAATCACTTGACTTGAGTAACTTGAGTTGACGGAAGTAGCAACTTTATATTCTGACCTAGACACTAACTTGTGCAATGCCTAATGCACAATCTATGCATGTTATTGGCTCATCATAGTATATAGCCGAGGGTCTCATAGTCCAAAAACAGCATTGGTCATTGGACTGCTCAGTCAAAACAACTCACTTTTATGATTAATCACTTGACTGGAGTAATTTGAGTTCGGAACTAAAACATTAAAAGTAGGCTATAGCTTGACACATATCCTTACCTTGAACAAGCGTATCCAAAAGGCCTGTACAGTCGTGCGTGAAGATACCTTTAGGCAGATAAAAGCGCGGTACGGGTTGAGACATGCTCGGTAATGTGAATCTGTAACACTGATATAAAAGCACGTTTTCATTTATAATGTACACTGTACAATGACCTGCAAGCCAATCAGAATCTAGTTTTAAACAACACTGTGGGTTCCATGGAACGTCACAAACATATTAGGCCACTTGCGTCCCAGATTACAGTCACTGAACATGGGTTTAATAGCTATAATGGCTATATGTACAGTATATGCACATCGTATTGAATTGAGATTACATTTACTGCACCACTGTAATTATGTAGCCTAATCCTATGAGGACCATATGTGAAATGTCAGAATCATGGCACATGAAAACATAATTAAATTGACTGCAGATTACAAAATTCACTGTGACAGAATATCCATGTAATTCCAATTAAATTACGTTAAACCAATGTGGAATAAACATTGAATTGATGTATGTGCCCAGTGGGAAGTGATCAATTCGAAAAGATTGAATACATACAGTATTACAAAGAAAGAGATACAAAAATTGCTTAGAAAAGCTTGAAAAAGTCTAATTTCCCCGGGCCACTCAAAAGTCAAATGTATGTACGCATTACAGTACATCGCTTTGGATGAAAGCGTCTTCTTTCAAATCCCTGACTCTCACACATATTTACAATCTCGCAATGTTTATTTCTGGGGCTTTCACATTTTGTGAAGTAAATGATGTGCAGGAGAGCTCCACGAAATCAGTGACATGGTCAAGATGGCGACATGAGAAGGTGGAACATTTCTAGCTGAGGAACAATTTTAGGGTTCTCTGATAAAGTTTATAGTTTTAGACTGCAGTTGGAATTTGTTTTTCGTTTTCACAAAAAACGATATCTAACCATACAATGAATAATTTTGTAATTTATCAATCCATTGACATATTTTTGACGATTTCCAACGAACAAGCTAGCTATCGAAACGTTTCAGCGTGTGCCGTTAAGTTAGCCTGCTAACGTCTTCATAGCTAGTAGCATGTAATCAGGACATGACCAAACTGTTGCTGAGATAATGGATGTTGAAACTTCCAAGGAGAAAAGAGGCATTGTTGAAACTCACTCATATGTTTGCAGTGTAAAAAAGGGGGGTGAATGCGATTCATACCCGAATACCCCAACCAAGGAGCAACTTCCAAAGAAGCTGAGAAGTGAACCATCAATGAGCCAGCTACAGGACAACATCGTCCGCATCCTCACGGCTAAAATCAGAGAGTACAGATAACATCATGAATTTGGTGTAAAAGAACACTGTCAGTATCGTTAACCTGAAGAAATCGATTGATTTCAGTGCTGAGGAAGTAAAAACTCTGAAGCAGCAGAACGCAACATTGAACATTCAGGTTGCAAAGAAGGAGAAGAAACTCACTGAAATGGAGTCAAAAGGTAAACGAGAATGACCGGTATAGTCGGAGATGGAATCTTCGAATTTATGGAATAGCAGAAAAATTTGACGAGAACATCAAAGCAAGACATTTGCAGGGCAATAGGAGGAGCGAAATGTTGTTGCAGGTTCTCTGGATGTAGTGCACCGCCTGGGTAGGCTGAGAGATGGGGAAAACAACCAGCCACCACGACCAGTGATCATGAGATTCATCTCCAGGACAGTGAGGGACATGACATGGAAAAGTGCAAAGAAAAATGACTATTTAAAGAAGAACAACCTGAGGTTCAAGGAGGATCTGACAGCATTTGACAAAGAAGCTCAGAATCGTCTGTGGCTGGATTTATCAAGTGAGTTGTGCAGGACTGAGTTTTATTTGCGTCTGATAAAACTTGATATTTCTTGAGGAAAGAGCATTGTTTGTGTGAGACAAACTTTTTGTTATATATATATTTATTTTATGGCAGGGAAATTCGCACTGACACTTAATGTTAACTTGATGGCTATTACTTTTTACCAATTTATGGTACAATGTTATTTGCAATTGTATAAATATATATATATAGAATTTAGGTCACCCACTTGCGTGGTGCAAAGGACTGTTTTTATTTGCAACTAGTAAGAACTTTTCTTTTTGTGAGACCCTGGTTCATGTAAACGTATACAAGTTTAATATTCTTCATCTAGTCACTGTGATAGTAAATGTCCATTTCTGTTTTTTTAATTAATGCTAGGCGAATCGTAATATTTTTAAGAGACAGGAATGAGGTTTCTAAAGCAGTTTCCTGTATTGAAGACTTTTCCTTCGTTTCGGGTTTGAAAATGAATATCAGTAAGTCAGTCTTATTTCCATTCAAGGATTGTGTTTTACAGGAAGTATTTGGTATCCCAATTAAAGATAAGGTTACTTATATTGAAATTGTTATATGCAAGGATGAAAAACAAAGGACTGAATTGAACTTTAACTAATTGAACCTCGGGTTGATGAGAGATATTTCGTTATAAGGTTGAGTATTATTATCCAAAGCTGAAGGGTTATCCAGATTGGTTTATGTCTCGTTGTCACTTGACTTACCCCCTAAAATTGTAAAGGACTTAGATAAGATTATTTGTAGTTTTATTTGATGTGATATCCACAAAAATGATGTGGATATATTGAAGCAACATCTCAAGACATCAGTCAGGAAGTTAAGGCTTGGTCGCAAGTGGGTATTCCAAATGGACAATAACCCCAAGTATACTTCCAAAGTTGTGGCAAAAATGACTTAAGGACAACAAAGTCAAGGTATTGGAGTGGCCATCACAAAGCCCTGACTTCAATCCTATAGAAAATGTGTGGGCAGAACTGAAAAAGCGTGTGCGAGCAAGGAGGCCTACAAACCTGACTCAGTTACACCAGCTCTGTCAGGAGGAATGGGCCAAAATTCAGTAAACTTATTGTGGGAAGCTTGTGGAAGACCAACCGAAACGTTTGACCCAAGTTAAACAATTTAAAGGCAATGCTACCAAATACTAATTGAGTGTATGTAAACTTCTGACCCACTGGGAACGTGATGAAAGAAATAAAAGCTGAAATAAATAATTCTCTCTAGTATTATTCTGACATTTCACATTCTTAAAATAAAGTGATGATTCTAACTGACCTAAGACAGGATTTTTTTACTAGGATTAAATATCAGGAATTGTGAAAAACTGAGTTTAAATGTATTTGGCTAAGGTGTATGTAAACATCAGACTTCAACTATACCTAGAAGTGCACACTATTCTTATTCTTTTTTAATGTATGTATATAGTCAACTATAGTCAACTATACAACTTCTACTACTACTACACTTTATATCATCCAATAATATATAATGAAAAACACTCAACATGAAGAATTAATGCAATTATGTTAATTTCAAATATTTATTTTGAAATATAGATTAGGTGCTCTTCTTTTTATAGCAGGAAGTAAAGGGACTGGACAAGGCTTTGCCTATAGCTGAAAACATCCTGGAAATGAGCGAACGCTTCCTTGGTTTCTTCTTGGTGGAGCATACACTCTCTGTTCGGCAGGATTGTTGATCATTGACAATTGCTGGGGGAAAAAATGTAAACATAACATTTTCTTTAACTGACCCTAGTTAGTGTGAAGAATTAGTATTGCATTATTATTATTTAAATTGTAATATTCTACATAATTTACAAATGTCGGGCAGCAGGTAGCCTAGCAGTCTCAATCCGCCTATTTAACGCAGAAGTGTTACATAGGCCCCCCCAGGGCTTAGACTGTTTAGTGCCAAAAAGAAGGGGATAAAAACATGCAAAAAATATATATACATATAAATAAATATATATTTCGTCAACTTTCTTATATCTCTCAGATTTAGGACAGACAATTCAGTTCCATGTAGTGAATCTGTTATTCAATGCGTTTGTATGGGCAAATAGCAGTAAGGCCGATACAAACCCCTCGGCCCAGACAGGGCTTAGACTCTTGTGGGTTAAAAAGCATGATCATTACAAAGGTGCAACTCGTGCTGGAGGCAATAAAAGGCCACGCTAAAATGTGCAGTTTTATCACACCACACAACGCCACAGATGTCTCAGAGACAGAGACTGAGAAAAATAGGAGCAAGGAAAAACGCTGGTTGACTTGTTTTGAGGGAGCGTGCAATTGCCATGCTGACTGCAGGAATGTCCACCAGAGCTGTGGCCAGAGAATTGGATGTTTATTTCTTTACCATAAGCCGCCTTCAATGTCTTTTTAGAGAATTTGGCAGTATGTCCAACCGGCCTCACAACCACAGACCAAGTATATGGCGTCGTGTTGGCTGTAGGGTTATGGTGTTGGCAGGCATAATCTACGGACAACGAACACAATTGCATTTTATCAATGGCAATTTGAATGCACAGAGATACCGTCACGAGATCCTTAGGCCCATTGTCGTGCCATTCATCTGCCGCCATGCATGGCCCCATGTCGAAAGGCCTGCATACTCACCAGACATGTCAACCATTTAGCATGTTTGTGATGCTCTGGATTGACGTGTACAACAGCGTGTTCCAGTTCCCACCAATATTCAACAACTTTGCACAGCTATTGAAGAGGAGTGGGACAACATTCCATAGGCCACAATCAACAGCCTGATCAACTCTATGCGAAGGAGAAGTGTCACGCTGCATGAGGAAAATGGTGGTCACACCAGATACTGACTGGTTTTCTGATCCACGCCCCTACCTTTTTTAAGGTATCTGTGACGAACAGATGCATATCTGTATTCCCAGTCATGTGAAATCCATAGATAAGGGCCTAATGAACGTATTTCAATTGACTGATTTCCATATATGAACTGTAACTCAATAAAATCTTTGAAATTGTTGCATGTTGCGTTTATATTTTGTTCAGTACACATTTGAGTGTATTGACTTACCTGTTTCACTGACGGCAGGGGTCTGGTTCTGGGAAGGTGTTGGAGTGCAGTGGTTCTTCTTGTTGACCTTCTTTGTACACTGGGTAACAAACAGTCATTTATACAGTAGGAGAAATTGCACACAAAGGGTATCAGTGTTTACCATCATACTGTACGTAATGAATAAAAATAATCTTAAAAATGTGTATTTTGATGACATTATGTACCTTTTGGTTGAGTCCACAGAGAGCGCTGAATCTTCCTCTCTTCTTTTCCTTTCTACAAGTTGTTGGAAGCCCAGAATTACCTACCTCGTCACTGCCAAGTACATTGTGTGATGACAACTGTGTCATGGAGGGAGGTGAAGAGCTAGCCTCATTGCATTTAGCTAGTAGTTCCCTAGTTAATGATTTGACCAGGGCATCGTCAAATGCATAATCCGTTGACTTCATTGCAACCTGGAGCATCTTCTCTGACCCAAATTCTTGAAGAAGCCCCTTGTAGACAGCCTTGAAAATCTTTTTGATTTTCAGATTCTGGGGGTAGGCTTGAGTTGGTTCAAGGCCTGAGGTGCCACAGAACTCAGACAGAATCCTCTTTGTAAGAACTCTTGATGTTTCACCAATGTCAGAGGATTCCAGTAATGTGAAAGGGGTGATCATTGACAGCAATCTAACAATCAGTAAAAGTACCAAAGAGGTGTCATCATTGCTAGTGGAGTCAAATGATGCATGTGTATCAGAGTCCATGGCTGATGGAGTTGATGGATGCACAGAGACACTAGACATCTCCAGATCTTTGTTGTCCATCTTAAATTCCACCTTTCCTAAAACTTGAATATCCACAGTTCCACCGTTGTGTGTGCTGCTGCCAGACAGAGAGGGTCTAGGCAATGATTTGGAAACTAGACTGACGGCAAGTGGTCATGAGAGCCGGTCTGTCAGAGTCAAGTGTTCCAGCATCAGATGGGGACAACCCATTGATTATGTTCATCAACTCTGATAATTCTTCTGATGAATTGGAGGCCACAGAACAGGTATCCATGACCTGATCGACCATTATATTGGTGAAAAGGCTCTTTGTGTCAAAGTAAACCTGTGAGGAACTAACGGAGATGGCAGAAGAGCTCGGCATAACCCAACTTGTTTCCTGCAGAGAATCATCAGAGATGATAGTTTGGCAGAAATCGGATCCTGTGATGGTGGAGGAAGCCAGAAGACAATCTGCTGTAGCAGACGTTTTATTGACTCCGTAGCAAAGGAGTATACAAGGTCAGATGGAAACTCCCTGGATTCTTCAGAAGCATTCAATCCTGTCTTCAGCTTCAAAAGAATAGAGTCAGACACGCTCTTGCCAGCTGGCACAAAAAGAGCCTGGGGGGTGTTGTGACTTTTTATGAGCTCATAAACTTTGTCAGTGAGCTCATGTGAGAAGTTCTGAAGACCGTCCCTGGGGCTGAGTCTCGCAAGTCTTCTTGTAAAAGAAGTGACATCATCTGCAGTGGCTATGTGTCCGTATCTTCTCTTGGAATGACCTCCATAACAGTGTCAACTATGGCAGAGATGGGTTGCCTGTGTGTAATTGTTGACCCTTGTGAATGAGTTGAGGAGTCACTCATATCAATGACTGAACTCCTAATGATAGGACAATAGATTTCAACAGGCCACTCATTGGGCACTGGAGTGCCTGGAAGAGAATTTGTAAAATCACTCTGGGACCCTCTGGTCATGGCAGAGGTGATGGATAGGGAGGACTTTGAGGAGGATGGCCGGTGATCTCGTGTCCATCAGTTCTCACCATGTCAACATCCTCCAACATGGAGCCCACGATGGAACGAGTCAGTCAAGAGGCCTTTCTCTGAGGTGCTCATCCTCTCTGACATAGACACTCTCCTCTGGATTGTCATCAGAGTCTGACTAATTAAGGCGTTG
>NW_022263275.1:0-67059 GCF_002021735.2 Oncorhynchus kisutch
TGAGTCAGTGCTGTCTCACCTCCTAACAGTGAGTCAGTGTGTCTCACCTCCTAACAGTGAGTCAGTGTGTCTCACCTCCTAACAGTGAGTCAGTGTGTCCTCACCTCCTAACAGTGAGTCAGTGGTGTCTCACCTCCTAACAGTGAGTCAGTGTGTCTCACCTCCTAACAGTGAGTCAGCCATGTCTCACCTCCTAACAGTGAGTCACCCCTTGGTCTCACCTCCTCCTAACAGTGAGTCAGCATGTCTCACCTCCTAACAGTGAGTCAGCATGTCTCACCTCCTAACAGTGAGTCAGCGTGTCTCACCTCCTAACAGTGAGGTCAGAATGTCTCACCTCTAACAGTGAGTCAGTGTGTCTCACCTCCTAACAGTGAGTCAGTGTGTCTCACCTCCTAACAGTGAGTCAGTGTGTCTCACCTCCTAACAGTGAGTCAGCATGTCTCACCTCCTAACAGTGAGTCAGCGTGTCTCACCTCCTAACAGTGAGTCAGCGTGTCTCACCTCCTAACAGTGAGTCAGCGTGTCTCACTCCTAACACTGAGTCAGTGTGTCTCACCTCCTAACTGAGTCAGTGTGTCTCACTCCTAACAGTGAGTCAGGGTGTCTCACTCCTAACACTGAGTCAGTGTGTCTCACCTCCTAACAGTGAGTCAGTGTGTCTCACCTCATAACAGTGAGTCAGTGTGTCTCACCTCCTAACAGTGAGTCAGTGTGTCTCACCTCCTAACAGTGAGTCAGCGTGTCTCACCTCCTAACAGTGAGTCAGCATGTCTCACCTCCTAACAGTGAGTCAGCATGTCTCACCTCCTAACAGTGAGTCAGCATGTCTCACTCCTAACAGTGAGTCAGTATGTCTCACCTCCTAACAGTGAGTCAGCGTGTCTCACCTCCTAACAGTGAGTCAGCGTGTCTCACCTCCTAACAGTGAGTCAGTGTGTCTCACCTCCTAACACTGAGTCAGTGTGTCTCACCTCCTAACACTGAGTCAGTGTGTCTCACCTCCTAACAGTGAGTCAGTGTGTCTCACCTCCTAACAGTGAGTCAGTGTGTCTCACCTCCTAACAGTGAGTCAGTGTGTCTCACCTCCTAACAGTGAGTCAGCGTGTCTCACCTCCTAACAGTGAGTCAGCATGTCTCACCTCCTAACAGTGAGTCAGCATGTCTCACCTCCTAACAGTGAGTCAGCATGTCTCACCTCCTAACAGTGAGTCAGTATGTCTCACCTCCTAACAGTGAGTCAGCATGTCTCACCTCCTAACAGTGAGTCAGCATGTCTCACCTCCTAACAGTGAGTCAGCGTGTCTCACCTCCTAACAGTGAGTCAGTGTGTCTCACCTCCTAACACTGAGTCAGTGTGTCTCACCTCCTAACAGTGAGTCAGTGTGTCTCACCTCCTAACAGTGAGTCAGTGTGTCTCACCTCCTAACAGTGAGTCAGTGTGTCTCACCTCCTAACAGTGAGTCAGTGTGTCTCACCTCCTAACAGTGAGTCAGTGTGTCTCACCTCCTAACAGTGAGTCAGCATGTCTCACCTCCTAACAGTGAGTCAGCATGTCTCACCTCCTAACAGTGAGTCAGCATGTCTCACCTCCTAACAGTGAGTCAGCGTGTCTCACCTCCTAACAGTGAGTCAGCGTGTCTCACCTCCTAACAGTGAGTCAGCGTGTCTCACCTCCTAACACTGAGTCAGTGTGTCACCTCCTAACACTGAGTCAGTGTGTCTCACCTCCTAACAGTGAGTCAGTGTGTCTCACCTCCTAACAGTGAGTCAGCGTGTCTCACCTCCTAACAGTGAGTCAGTGTGTCTCACCTCCTAACAGTGAGTCAGTGTGTCTCACCTCCTAACAGTGAGTCAGTGTGTCTCACCTCCTAACAGTGAGTCAGCGTGTCTCACCTCCTAACAGTGAGTCAGCATGTCTCACCTCCTAACAGTGAGTCAGCATGTCTCACCTCCTAACAGTGAGTCAGCATGTCTCACCTCCTAACAGTGAGTCAGTATGTCTCACCTCCTAACAGTGAGTCAGCATGTCTCACCTCCTAACAGTGAGTCAGCATGTCTCACCTCCTAACAGTGAGTCAGCATGTCTCACCTCCTAACAGTGAGTCAGTGTGTCTCACCTCCTAACACTGAGTCAGTGTGTCTCACCTCCTAACAGTGAGTCAGCTTGTCTCACCTCCTAACAGTGAGTCAGTGTGTCTCACCTCCTAACAGTGAGTCAGTGTGTCTCACCTCCTAACAGTGAGTCAGTGTGTCTCACCTCCTAACAGTGAGTCAGTGTGTCTCACCTCCTAACAGTGAGTCAGTGTGTCTCACCTCCTAACAGTGAGTCAGCATGTCTCACCTCCTAACAGTGAGTCAGCATGTCTCACCTCCTAACAGTGAGTCAGCATGTCTCACCTCCTAACAGTGAGTCAGCGTGTCTCACCTCCTAACAGTGAGTCAGCGTGTCTCACCTCCTAACACTGAGTCAGTGTGTCACCTCCTAACACTGAGTCAGTGTGTCTCACCTCCTAACAGTGAGTCAGTGTGTCTCACCTCCTAACAGTGAGTCAGCGTGTCTCACCTCCTAACAGTGAGTCAGCGTGTCTCACCTCCTAACAGTGAGTCAGTGTGTCTCACCTCCTAACAGTGAGTCAGTGTGTCTCACCTCCTAACAGTGAGTCAGTGTGTCTCACCTCCTAACAGTGAGTCAGTGTGTCTCACCTCCTAACAGTGAGTCAGTGTGTCTCACCTCCTATTTTCTTTTTTCTTTTTTTTTTCACCTTTATTTAACCAGGTAGGCTAGTTGAGAACAAGTTCTCATTTGCAACTGCGACCTGGCCAAGATAAAGCATAGCAGTGTGAGCATACAACAAAGAGTTACACATGGAGTAAACAATTAACAAGTCAATAACACAGTAGAAAACGAAGGGGGGGTCTATATACAATGTGTGCAAAAGGCATGAGGAGGTAGGCAAATAATTACAATTTTGCAGATTAACACTGGAGTGATAAAAGATCAGATGGTCATGTACAGGTAGAGATATTGGTGTGCAGAAGAGCAGAAAAGTAAATAAATAAAAACAGTATGGGGATGAGGTAGGTGAAAAGGGTGGGCTATTTACCAATAGACTATGTACAGCTGCAGCGATCGGTTAGCTGCTCAGATAGCTGATGTTTGAAGTTGGTGAGGGAGATAAAAGTCTCCAACTTCAGCGATTTTTGCAATTCGTTCCAGTCACAGGCAGCAGAGTACTGGAACGAAAGGCGGCCAAATGAGGTGTTGGCTTTAGGGATGATCAGTGAGATACACCTGCTGGAGCGCGTGCTACGGATGGGTGTTGCCATCGTGACCAGTGAGCTGAGATAAGGCGGAGCTTTACCTAGCATAGACTTGTAGATGACCTGGAGCCAGTGGGTCTGGCGACGAATATGTAGCGAGGGCCAGCCGACTAGAGCATACAAGTCGCAGTGGTGGGTGGTATAAGGTGCTTTAGTGACAAAACGGATGGCACTGTGATAGACTGCATCCAGTTTGCTGAGTAGAGTGTTGGAAGCCATTTTGTAGATGACATCGCCGAAGTCGAGGATCGGTAGGATAGTCAGTTTTACTAGGGTAAGCTTGGCGGCTTGAGTGAAGGAGGCTTTGTTGCGGAATAGAAAGCCGACTCTTGATTTGATTTTCGATTGGAGATGTTTGATATGAGTCTGGAAGGAGAGTTTGCAGTCTAGCCAGACACCTAGGTACTTATAGACGTCCACATATTCTAGGTCGGAACCATCCAGGGTGGTGATGCTAGTCGGGCATGCAGGTGCAGGCAGCGACCGGTTGAAAAGCATGCATTTGGTTTTACTAGCGTTTAAGAGCAGTTGGAGGCCACGGAAGGAGTGTTGTATGGCATTGAAGCTTGTTTGGAGGTTAGATAGCACAGTGTCCAAAGACGGGCCGAAAGTATATAGAATGGTGTCGTCTGCGTAGAGGTGGATCAGGGAATCGCCCGCAGCAAGAGCAACATCATTGATATACACAGAGAAAAGAGTCGGCCCGAGAATTGAACCCTGTGGCACCCCCATAGAGACTGCCAGAGGACCGGACAGCATGCCCTCCGATTTGACACACTGAACTCTGTCTGCAAAGTAATTGGTGAACCAGGCAAGGCAGTCATCCGAAAAACCGAGGCTACTGAGTCTGCCGATAAGAATATGGTGATTGACAGAGTCGAAAGCCTTGGCAAGGTCGATGAAGACGGCTGCACAGTACTGTCTTTTATCGATGGCGGTTATGATGTCGTTTAGTACCTTGAGTGTGGCTGAGGTGCACCCATGACCGGCTCGGAAACCAGATTGCACAGCGGAGAAGGTACGGTGGGATTCGAGATGGTCAGTGACCTGTTTGTTGACTTGGCTTTCGAAGACCTTAGATAGGCAGGGCAGGATGGATATAGGTCTGTAACAGTTTGGGTCCAGGGTGTCTCCCCCTTTGAAGAGGGGGATGACTGCGGCAGCTTTCCAATCCTTGGGGATCTCAGACGAGATGAAAGAGAGGTTGAACAGGCTGGTAATAGGGGTTGCGACAATGGTGGCAGATAGTTTCAGAAATAGAGGGTCCAGATTGTCAAGCCCAGCTGATTTGTACGGGTCCAGGTTTTGCAGCTCTTTCAGAACATCTGCTATCTGGATTTGGGTAAAGGAGAACCTGGAGAGGCTTGGGCGAGGAGCTGCGGGGGGGGCGGAGCTGTTGGCCGAGGTTGAAGTAGCCAGGCGGAAGGCATGGCCAGCCGTTGAGAAATGCTTATTGAAGTTTTCGATAATCATGGATTTATCAGTGGTGACCGTGTTACCTAGCCTCAGTGCAGTGGGCAGCTGGGAGGAGGTGCTCTTGTTCTCCATGGACTTCACAGTGTCCCAGAACTTTTTGGAGTTGGAGCTACAGGATGCAAACTTCTGCCTGAAGAAGCTGGCCTTAGCTTTCCTGACTGACTGCGTGTATTGGTTCCGGACTTCCCTGAACAGTTGCATATCACGGGGACTATTCGATGCTATTGCAGTCCGCCACAGGATGTTTTTGTGCTGGTCGAGGGCAGTCAGGTCTGGGGTGAACCAAGGGCTGTATCTGTTCTTAGTTCTGCATTTTTTGAACGGAGCATGCTTATCTAAAATGGTGAGGAAGTTACTTTTAAAGAATGACCAGGCATCCTCAACTGACGGGATGAGGTCAATGTCCTTCCAGGATACCCGGGCCAGGTCGATTAGAAAGGCCTGCTCACAGAAGTGTTTTAGGGAGCGTTTGACAGTGATGAGGGGTGGTCGTTTGACTGCGGCTCCGTAGCGGATACAGGCAATGAGGCAGTGATCGCTGAGATCCTGGTTGAAGACAGCGGAGGTGTATTTGGAGGGCCAGTTGGTCAGGATGACGTCTATGAGGGTGCCCTTGTTTACAGAGTTAGGGTTGTACCTGGTGGGTTCCTTGATGATTTGTGTGAGATTGAGGGCATCTAGCTTAGATTGTAGGACTGGCGGGGTGTTAAGCATATCCCAGTTTAGGTCACCTAACAGAACAAACTCTGAAGCTAGATGGGGGGCGATCAATTCACAAATGGTGTCCAGGGCACAGCTGGGAGCTGAGGGGGGTCGGTAGCAGGCGGCAACCGTGAGAGACTTATTTCTGGAGAGAGTAATTTTCAAAATTAGTAGTTCGAACTGTTTGGGTATGGACCTGGAAAGTATGACATTACTTTGCAGGCCATCTCTGCAGTAAACTGCAACTCCTCCCCCTTTGGCAGTTCTATCTTGACGGAAGATGTTATAGTTGGGTATGGAAATCTCTGAATTTTTGGTGGCCTTCCTGAGCCAGGATTCAGACACAGCAAGGACATCAGGGTTAGCAGAGTGTGCTAAAGCAGTGAGTAAGACAAACTTAGGGAGGAGGCTTCTGATGTTGACATGCATGAAACCAAGGCTTTTTCGAACACAGAAGTCAACAAATGAGGGTGCCTGGGGACATGCAGGGCCTGGGTTTACCTCCACATCACCCGCGGAACAGAGAAGGAGTAGTATGAGGGTGCGGCTAAAGGCTATCAAAACTGGTCGCCTAGAGCGTTGGGGACAGAGAATAAGAGGAGCAGGTTTCTGGGCATGGTAGAATATATTCAGGGCATAATGCGCAGACAGGGGTATGGTGGGGTGCGGGTACAGCGGAGGTAAGCCCAGGCACTGGGTGATGATGAGAGAGGTTGTATCTCTGGACATGCTGGTAGTAATGGGTGAGGTCACCGCATGTGTGGGAGGTGGGACAAAGGAGTTATCAGGGGTATGAAGAGTGGAACTAGGGGCTCCATTGTGAACTAAAACAATGATAACTAACCTGAACAACAGTATACAAGGCATATTGACATTTGAGAGAGACATACAGCGAGGCATACAGTAATCACAGGTGTTGAATTGGGAAAGCTAGCTAAAACAGTAGGTGAGACAACAGCTAATCAGCTAGCACAACAACAGCAGGTAAAATGGCGTAGACTAGGCAACGGGGCCAACAGATAAAACAAACAAGCAGAATGGAGTACCGTGATTTATGGACAGTCCAGCGTGCATCAGCTATGTAGCCAAGAGATCAGTGTCCAGGGGGCAGCGGTGGATGGGGAAGGGAAGCTGGACTGGCGAGTGTTATCCAGGTTAAAAAAAACGAACAATGACTAAATAGCTTGTAGCTAGTTAGCTGGTTAGCTTCTGGAGGTTCTTGAGTGTGTTCTAAAAATAAATAAAAAATAATAGCGATTCCGTATCACATTGGGTGAGGCAGGTTTCCGGAAGGTATAAACAAATTAAAAGTCAAAAGAGATAGAAAGTAAATATGGGTCCGGTGGGCGTTTGGGACGCGGCGATTCAGGCGGTTAGCAGGCCTGTGCTAACAAGCTAACAGTTTGTAGGCCCGGGCTAGACAAGGTAGCAGTTAGCGGACCGGAGCTGGACAAGCTAGCAGTTAGCAGGCCGAATTAGCAAGCAGGGAGATAGCGAGGGCTAGAGAGTTAGCCTTTGGGGGACGTCGCGATGGGGTGAGTCTGTTTATTCCTCTTCATGCGGTGACATCGATAGACCGGTCGTGGGCCCGGGTATTGTAGCTCAGGAGTATGCTACGGTGGTAGCGCAGGCCGGGCTAGCTTCAAGCTAAGTGGGTGGAAACGCTAGCCAGGGGTAATCATCCGGGGTTGCGGTTTAGCTAGATAGCTAGTTGTGAAGATCCAGCGTATTTGGAAGCTTAGGTTTAGCAAAATGTTTTTAAAGGGATAGCTATGTAAAAAACGAAAAATATGTTAAAAAAAACTAAATAAACAGGGACACGACACGACAGGACGACTTACTGCTACGCCATCTTGGAATCACTCCTAACAGTGAGTCAGTGTGTCTCACCTCCTAACAGTGAGTCAGCGTGTCTCACCTCCTAACAGTGAGTCAGCGTGTCTCACCTCCTAACAGTGAGTCAGCATGTCTCACCTCCTAACAGTGAGTCAGCATGTCTCACCTCCTAACAGTGAGTCAGCGTGTCTCACCTCCTAACAGTGAGTCAGTGTGTCTCACCTCCTAACAGTGAGTCAGTGTGTCTCACCTCCTAACAGTGAGTCAGCATGTCTCACCTCCTAACAGTGAGTCAGTGTGTCTCACCTCCTAACAGTGAGTCAGCGTGTCTCACCTCCTAACAGTGAGTCAGCGTGTCTCACCTCCTAACAGTGAGTCAGTGTGTCTCACCTCCTAACAGTGAGTCAGTGTGTCTCACCTCCTAACAGTGAGTCAGTGTGTCTCACCTCCTAACAGTGAGTCAGTGTGTCTCACCTCCTAACAGTGAGTCAGTGTGTCTCACCTCCTAACAGTGAGTCAGTGTGTCTCACCTCCTAACAGTGAGTCAGTGTGTCTCACCTCCTAACAGTGAGTCAGTGTGTCTCACCTCCTAACAGTGAGTCAGCATGTCTCACCTCCTAACAGTGAGTCAGTGTGTCTCACCTCCTAACAGTGAGTCAGTGTGTCTCACCTCCTAACAGTGAGTCAGTGTGTCTCACCTCCTAACAGTGAGTCAGTGTGTCTCACCTCCTAACAGTGAGTCAGTGTGTCTCACCTCCTAACAGTGAGTCAGTGTGTCTCACCTCCTAACAGTGAGTCAGTGTGTCTCACCTCCTAACAGTGAGTCAGTGTGTCTCACCTCCTAACAGTGAGTCAGTGTGTCTCACCTCCTAACAGTGAGTCAGTGTGTCTCACCTCCTAACAGTGAGTCAGTGTGTCTCACCTCCTAACAGTGAGTCAGTGTGTCTCACCTCCTAACAGTGAGTCAGTGTGTCTCACCTCCTAACAGTGAGTCAGTGTGTCTCACCTCCTAACAGTGAGTCAGTGTGTCTCACCTCCTAACAGTGAGTCAGCGTGTCTCACCTCCTAACAGTGAGTCAGTGTGTCTCACCTCCTAACAGTGAGTCAGCGTGTCTCACCTCCTAACACTGAGTCAGTGTGTCACCTCCTAACAGTGAGTCAGTGTGTCTCACCTCCTAACAGTGAGTCAGTGTGTCTCACCTCCTAACAGTGAGTCAGTGTGTCTCACCTCCTAACAGTGAGTCAGTGTGTCTCACCTCCTAACAGTGAGTCAGTGTGTCTCACCTCCTAACAGTGAGTCAGTGTGTCTCACCTCCTAACAGTGAGTCAGCGTGTCTCACCTCCTAACAGTGAGTCAGCATGTCTCACCTCCTAACAGTGAGTCAGCGTGTCTCACCTCCTAACAGTGAGTCAGCATGTCTCACCTCCTAACAGTGAGTCAGTATGTCTCACCTCCTAACAGTGAGTCAGCATGTCTCACCTCCTAACAGTGAGTCAGCATGTCTCACCTCCTAACAGTGAGTCAGCATGTCTCACCTCCTAACAGTGAGTCAGTGTGTCTCACCTCCTAACAGTGAGTCAGTGTGTCTCACCTCCTAACAGTGAGTCAGTTGTCTCACCTCCTAACAGTGAGTCAGTGTGTCTCACCTCCTAACAGTGAGTCAGTGTGTCTCACCTCCTAACAGTGAGTCAGTGTGTCTCACCTCCTAACAGTGAGTCAGTGTGTCTCACCTCCTAACAGTGAGTCAGTGTGTCTCACCTCCTAACAGTGAGTCAGCATGTCTCACCTCCTAACAGTGAGTCAGCATGTCTCACCTCCTAACAGTGAGTCAGCATGTCTCACCTCCTAACAGTGAGTCAGCGTGTCTCACCTCCTAACAGTGAGTCAGCGTGTCTCACCTCCTAACACTGAGTCAGTGTGTCACCTCCTAACACTGAGTCAGTGTGTCTCACCTCCTAACAGTGAGTCAGTGTGTCTCACCTCCTAACAGTGAGTCAGCGTGTCTCACCTCCTAACAGTGAGTCAGCGTGTCTCACCTCCTAACAGTGAGTCAGTGTGTCTCACCTCCTAACAGTGAGTCAGTGTGTCTCACCTCCTAACAGTGAGTCAGTGTGTCTCACCTCCTAACAGTGAGTCAGTGTGTCTCACCTCCTAACAGTGAGTCAGTGTGTCTCACCTCCTATTTCTTTTTTCTTTTTTTTTCACCTTTATTTAACCAGGTAGGCTAGTTGAGACAAGTTCTCATTTGCAACTGCGACTGGCCAAGATAAAGCATAGCAGTGTGAGCATACAACAAAGAGTTACACATGGAGTAAACAATTAACAAGTCAATAACACAGTAGAAAACGAAGGGGGGGTCTATATACAATGTGTGCAAAAGGCATGAGGAGGTAGGCAAATAATTACAATTTTGCAGATTAACACTGGAGTGATAAAAGATCAGATGGTCATGTACAGTAGAGATATTGGTGTGCAGAAGAGCAGAAAGTAAATTTGGGTAAAACAGTATGGGGATGAGGTTGGTGAAAAGGGTGGGCTATTTGGCCGATTGAAGTAGCCAGGCGGCAGGCATGGCCAGCCGCTGAGAAAGCTTATTGAAGTTTTCGATAATCATGGATTTATCAGTGGTGACCGTGTTACCTAGCCTCAGTGCAGTGGGCAGCTGGGAGGAGGTGCTCTTGTTCTCCATGGACTTCACAGTGTCCCAGAACTTTTTGGAGTTGGAGCTACAGGATGCAAACTTCTGCCTGAAGAAGCTGGCCTTAGCTTTCCTGACTGACTGCGTGTATTGGTTCCGGACTTCCCTGAACAGTTGCATATCACGGGGACTATTCGATGCTATTGCAGTCCGCCACAGGATGTTTTTGTGCTGGTCGAGGGCAGTCAGGTCTGGGGTGAACCAAGGGCTGTATCTGTTCTTAGTTCTGCATTTTTTGAACGGAGCATGCTTATCTAAATGGTGAGGAAGTTACTTTTAAAGAATGACCAGGCATCCTCAACTGACGGGATGAGGTCAATGTCCTTCCAGGATACCCGGGCCAGGTCGATTAGAAAGGCCTGCTCACAGAAGTGTTTTAGGGAGCGTTTGACAGTGATGAGGGGTGGTCGTTTGACTGCGGCTCCGTAGCGGATACAGGCAATGAGGCAGTGATCGCTGAGATCCTGGTTGAAGACAGCGGAGGTGTATTTGGAAGGGCCAGTTGGTCAGGATGACGTCTATGAGGGTGCCCTTGTTACAGAGTTAGGGTTGTACCTGGTGGGTTCCTTGATGATTTGTGTGAGATTGAGGGCATCTAGCTTAGATTGTATGTGACTGGCGGGTGTGTTAAGCATATCCCAGTTTAGGTCACTAACAGAACAAACTCTGAAGCTAGATGGGGGGCGATCAATTCACAAATGGTGTCCAGGGCACAGCTGGGATGCTGAGGGGGTTTCTGGTAGCAGGCGGCACCGTGAGAGACATTATTCTCGGCGGAAGAGTAATTTTTCAAAATTAGGTATTTCGAACTGTTTGGGTAATGGACCATGGAAAGTATGACATACTTTGCAGGCCATCTCTGCCGTAAACTGCACTTCACATACCCCCTTAGGCAGTTCTAGTCTTGACAGAGAATGTATAGTTGGGTATGCAATCTCTGAATTTTTGGTGGCCTTCCTAGCCCAGTGTATGAGACACAGCAAGGACATTCAGGGTTAGCAGAGTGTGCTAAAAGCAGGTGAGTACGACAAACTTAGGGAGGAGTGCTTCTAGATGTGACATGCATGAAACCAAGGCTTATTTCGAACACAGAAAGTCACACAAAATGAGGGTGCCTGGGGACATGCAGGGATGGCTGGGTTACCTCACACATCACCCGACGGAACAGAGAAGGAGTAGTATGAGGGGGCGGCTAAAGGCTATCAAACTAGGTCGCCTAGAGCGTTGGGGACAGGAGATAAGAAGGCGCAGGTTTCTGGGCCATGGTAGATATGATTCAGGGCATAATGACGGCAGACAGGGGTATGGTGGGGTGCGGGTACAGCGGAGGTAAGCACAGGCCTGGGGTGATGGATGATGTAGATGGTGTATCCTCTGGACTGCTGGGTTGTAATGGAGTGAGGTCAGCCGCATGGTGGGAGGTTGGGACAAAGGAGTTATCCGGGGTATGCAGAGGTGAACTATTGAGTGCTCCATTGTGAACTAAAACAATGATAACTACCTGAACAACAGTATACAAGGCATATTGACATTTGAGAGAGACATACAGCGAGGCATACAGTAATCACAGGTGTTGAATTGGGAAAGCTAGCTAAAACAGTAGGTGAGACAACAGCTAATCAGCTAGCACAACAACAGCAGGTAAAATGGCGTAGACTAGGCAACGGGGCCAACAGATAAAACAAACAAGCAGAATGGAGTACCGTGATTTATGGACAGTCCAGCGTGCATCAGCTATGTAGCCAAGAGATCAGTGTCCAGGGGGCAGCGGTGGATGGGGAAGGGAAGCTGGACTGGCGAGTGTTATCCAGGTTAAAAAAAACGAACAATGACTAAATAGCTTGTAGCTAGTTAGCTGGTTAGCTTCTGGAGGTTCTTGAGTGTGTTCTAAAAATAAATAAAAAATAATAGCGATTCCGTATCACATTGGGTGAGGCAGGTTTCCGGAAGGTATAAACAAATTAAAAGTCAAAAGAGATAGAAAGTAAGTATGGGTCCGGTGGGCGTTTGGGACGCGGCGATTCAGGCGGTTAGCAGGCCTGTGCTAACAAGCTAACAGTTTGTAGGCCCGGGCTAGACAAGGTAGCAGTTAGCGGACCGGAGCTGGACAAGCTAGCAGTTAGCAGGCCGAATTAGCAAGCAGGGAGATAGCGAGGGCTAGAGAGTTAGCCTTTGGGGGACGTCGCGATGGGGTGAGTCTGTTTATTCCTCTTCATGCGGTGACATCGATAGACCGGTCGTGGGCCCGGGTATTGTAGCTCAGGAGTATGCTACGGTGGTAGCGCAGGCGGGCTAGCTTCAAGCTAAGTGGGTGGAAACGCTAGCCAGGGGTAATCATCCGGGGTTGCGGTTTAGCTAGATAGCTAGTTGTGAAGATCCAGCGTATTTGGAAGCTTAGGTTTAGCAAAATGTTTTTAAGGGATAGCTATGTAAAAAACGAAAAATATGTTAAAAAAAACTAAATAAACAGGGACACGACACGACAGGACGACTTACTGCTACGCCATCTTGGAATCACTCCTAACAGTGAGTCAGTGTGTCTCACCTCCTAACAGTGAGTCAGCGTGTCTCACCTCCTAACAGTGAGTCAGCGTGTCTCACCTCCTAACAGTGAGTCAGCATGTCTCACCTCCTAACAGTGAGTCAGCATGTCTCACCTCCTAACAGTGAGTCAGCGTGTCTCACCTCCTAACAGTGAGTCAGTGTGTCTCACCTCCTAACAGTGAGTCAGTGTGTCTCACCTCCTAACAGTGAGTCAGTGTGTCTCACCTCCTAACAGTGAGTCAGTGTGTCTCACCTCCTAACAGTGAGTCAGTGTGTCTCACCTCCTAACAGTGAGTCAGCGTGTCTCACATCCTAACAGTGAGTCAGCGTGTCTCACCTCCTAACAGTGAGTCAGTGTGTCTCACCTCCTAACAGTGAGTCAGTGTGTCTCACCTCTAACAGTGAGTCAGTGTGTCTCACCTCCTAACAGTGAGTCAGTGTGTCTCACCTCCTAACAGTGAGTCAGTGTGTCTCACCTCCTAACAGTGAGTCAGTGTGTCTCACCTCCTAACAGTGAGTCAGTGTGTCTCACCTCCTAACAGTGAGTCAGTGTGTCTCACCTCCTAACAGTGAGTCAGTGTGTCTCACCTCCTAACAGTGAGTCAGTGTGTCTCACCTCCTAACAGTGAGTCAGTGTGTCTCACCTCCTAACAGTGAGTCAGTGTGTCTCACCTCCTAACAGTGAGTCAGTGTGTCTCACCTCCTAACAGTGAGTCAGTGTGTCTCACCTCCTAACAGTGAGTCAGTGTGTCTCACCTCCTAACAGTGAGTCAGTGTGTCTCACCTCCTAACAGTGAGTCAGTGTGTCTCACCTCCTAACAGTGAGTCAGTGTGTCTCACCTCCTAACAGTGAGTCAGTGTGTCTCACCTAACAGTGAGTCAGTGTGTCTCACCTCCTAACAGTGAGTCAGTGTGTCTCACCTCCTAACAGTGAGTCAGTGTGTCTCACCTCCTAACAGTGAGTCAGTGTGTCTCACCTCCTAACAGTGAGTCAGTGTGTCTCACCTCCTAACAGTGAGTCAGTGTGTCTCACCTCCTAACAGTGAGTCAGTGTGTCTCACCTCCTAACAGTGAGTCAGTGTGTCTCACCTCCTAACAGTGAGTCAGTGTGTCTCACCTCCTAACAGTGAGTCAGTGTGTCTCACCTCCTAACAGTGAGTCAGTGTGTCTCACCTCTAACAGTGAGTCAGTGTGTCTCACCTCCTAACAGTGAGTCAGTGTGTCTCACCTCCTAACAGTGAGTCAGTGTGTCTAACAGTGAGTCACCTCCTAACAGTGAGTCAGTGTGTCTCACCTCCTAACAGTGAGTCAGTGTGTCTCACCTCCTAACAGTGAGTCAGTGTGTCTCACCTCCTAACAGTGAGTCAGTGTGTCTCACCTCCTAACAGTGAGTCAGTGTGTCTCACCTCCTAACAGTGAGTCAGTGTGTCTCACCTCCTAACAGTGAGTCAGTGTGTCTCACCTCCTAACAGTGAGTCAGTGTGTCTCACCTCCTAACAGTGAGTCAGTGTGTCTCACCTCCTAACAGTGAGTCAGTGTGTCTCACCTCCTAACAGTGAGTCAGTGTGTCTCACCTCCTAACAGTGAGTCAGTGTGTCTCACCTCCTAACAGTGAGTCAGTGTGTCTCACCTCCTAACAGTGAGTCAGTGTGTCTCACCTCCTAACAGTGAGTCAGTGTGTCTCACCTCCTAACAGTGAGTCAGTGTGTCTCACCTCCTAACAGTGAGTCAGTGTGTCTCACCTCCTAACAGTGAGTCAGTGTGTCTCACCTCCTAACAGTGAGTCAGTGTGTCTCACCTCCTAACAGTGAGTCAGTGTGTCTCACCTCCTAACAGTGAGTCAGCGTGTCTCACCTCCTAACAGTGAGTCAGTGTGTCTCACCTCCTAACAGTGAGTCAGTGTGTCTCACCTCCTAACAGTGAGTCAGTGTGTCTCACCTCCTAACAGTGAGTCAGTGTGTCTCACCTCCTAACAGTGAGTCAGCGTGTCTCACCTCCTAACAGTGAGTCAGTGTGTCTCACCTCCTAACAGTGAGTCAGTGTGTCTCACCTCCTAACAGTGAGTCAGTGTGTCTCACCTCCTAACAGTGAGTCAGCGTGTCTCACCTCCTAACAGTGAGTCAGCATGTCTCACCTCCTAACAGTGAGTCAGTGTGTCTCACCTCCTCAGTGTGTCAGTGTGTCTCACCTCCTAACAGTGAGTCAGTGTGTCTCACCTCCTAACAGTGAGTCAGCGTGTCTCACCTCCAGTAACAGTGACCTCAGTGAGTCAGCGTGTCTCACCTCCTAACAGTGAGTCAGTGTGTCTCACCTCCTAACAGTGAGTCAGTGTGTCTCACCTCCTAACAGTGAGTCAGTGTGTCTCACCTCCTAACAGTGAGTCAGTGTGTCTCACCTCCTAACAGTGAGTCAGTGTGTCTCACCTCCTAACAGTGAGTCAGTGTGTCTCACCTCCTAACAGTGAGTCAGTGTGTCTCACCTCCTAACAGTGAGTCAGTGTGTCTCACCTCCTAACAGTGAGTCAGTGTGTCTCACCTCCTAACAGTGAGTCAGTGTGTCTCACCTCCTAACAGTGAGTCAGTGTGTCTCACCTCCTAACAGTGAGTCAGCGTGTCTCACCTCCTAACAGTGAGTCAGCGTGTCTCACCTCCTAACAGTGAGTCAGCATGTCTCACCTCCTAACAGTGAGTCAGCGTGTCTCACCTCCTAACAGTGAGTCAGCGTGTCTCACCTCCTAACAGTGAGTCAGCGTGTCTCACCTCCTAACAGTGAGTCAGTGTGTCTCACCTCCTAACAGTGAGTCAGTGTGTCTCACCTCCTAACAGTGAGTCAGTGTGTCTCACCTCCTAACAGTGAGTCAGTGTGTCTCACCTCCTAACAGTGAGTCAGTGTGTCTCACCTCCTAACAGTGAGTCAGTGTGTCTCACCTCCTAACAGTGAGTCAGCGTGTCTCACATCCTAACAGTGAGTCAGTGTGTCTCACCTCCTAACAGTGAGTCAGTGTGTCTCACCTCCTAACAGTGAGTCAGTGTGTCTCACCTCTAACAGTGAGTCAGTGTGTCTCACCTCCTAACAGTGAGTCAGTGTGTCTCACCTCCTAACAGTGAGTCAGCGTGTCTCACCTCCTAACAGTGAGTCAGTGTGTCTCACCTCCTAACAGTGAGTCAGTGTGTCTCACCTCCTAACAGTGAGTCAGTGTGTCTCACCTCCTAACAGTGAGTCAGTGTGTCTCACCTCCTAACAGTGAGTCAGCGTGTCTCACCTCCTAACAGTGAGTCATTGTGTCTCACCTCCTAACAGTGAGTCAGTGTGTCTCACCTCCTAACACTGAGTCAGTGTGTCTCACCTCCTAACACTGAGTCAGCGTGTCTCACCTCCTAACAGTGAGTCAGCGTGTCTCACCTCCTAACAGTGAGTCAGTGTGTCTCACCTCCTAACAGTGAGTCAGTGTGTCTCACCTCCTAACAGTGAGTCAGTGTGTCTCACCTCCTAACAGTGAGTCAGCGTGTCTCACCTCCTAACAGTGAGTCATTGTGTCTCACCTCCTAACAGTGAGTCAGTGTGTCTCACCTCCTAACACTGAGTCAGTGTGTCTCACCTCCTAACACTGAGTCAGCGTGTCTCACCTCCTAACAGTGAGTCAGCATGTCTCACCTCCTAACAGTGAGTCAGTGTGTCTCACCTCCTAACAGTGAGTCAGTGTGTCTCACCTCCTAACAGTGAGTCAGTGTGTCTCACCTCCTAACAGTGAGTCAGCGTGTCTCACCTCCTAACAGTGAGTCAGCATGTCTCACCTCCTAACAGTGAGTCAGCATGTCTCACCTCCTAACAGTGAGTCAGTATGTCTCACCTCCTAACAGTGAGTCAGCATGTCTCACCTCCTAACAGTGAGTCAGTGTGTCTCACCTCCTAACAGTGAGTCAGTGTGTCTCACCTCCTAACAGTGAGTCAGTGTGTCTCACCTCCTAACAGTGAGTCAGTGTGTCTCACCTCCTAACAGTGAGTCAGTGTGTCTCACCTCCTAACAGTGAGTCAGTGTGTCTCACCTCCTAACAGTGAGTCAGTGTGTCTCACCTCCTAACAGTGAGTCAGTGTGTCTCACCTCCTAACAGTGAGTCAGCGTGTCTCACCTCCTAACAGTGAGTCAGCGTGTCTCACCTCCTAACAGTGAGTCAGCATGTCTCACCTCCTAACAGTGAGTCAGCATGTCTCACCTCCTAACAGTGAGTCAGCGTGTCTCACCTCCTAACAGTGAGTCAGCGTGTCTCACCTCCTAACAGTGAGTCAGTGTGCCTCACCTCCTAACAGTGAGTCAGTGTGTCTCACCTCCTAACAGTGAGTCAGTGTGTCTCACCTCCTAACAGTGAGTCAGTGTGTCTCACCTCCTAACAGTGAGTCAGTGTGTCTCACCTCCTAACAGTGAGTCAGCGTGTCTCACATCCTAACAGTGAGTCAGTGTGTCTCACCTCCTAACAGTGAGTCAGTGTGTCTCACCTCCTAACAGTGAGTCAGTGTGTCTCACCTCTAACAGTGAGTCAGTGTGTCTCACCTCCTAACAGTGAGTCAGTGTGTCTCACCTCCTAACAGTGAGTCAGTGTGTCTCACCTCCTAACAGTGAGTCAGTGTGTCTCACCTCCTAACAGTGAGTCAGTGTGTCTCACCTCCTAACAGTGAGTCAGTGTGTCTCACCTCCTAACAGTGAGTCAGTGTGTCTCACCTCCTAACAGTGAGTCAGTGTGTCTCACCTCCTAACAGTGAGTCAGTGTGTCTCACCTCCTAACAGTGAGTCAGTGTGTCTCACCTCCTAACAGTGAGTCAGTGTGTCTCACCTAACAGTGAGTCAGCGTGTCTCACCTCCTAACAGTGAGTCAGTGTGTCTCACCTCCTAACAGTGAGTCAGTGTGTCTCACCTCCTAACAGTGAGTCAGTGTGTCTCACCTCCTAACAGTGAGTCAGTGTGTCTCACATCCTAACAGTGAGTCAGTGTGTCTCACCTCCTAACAGTGAGTCAGTGTGTCTCACCTCCTAACAGTGAGTCAGTGTGTCTCACCTCCTAACAGTGAGTCAGTGTGTCTCACCTCCTAACAGTGAGTCAGTGTGTCTCACCTCCTAACAGTGAGTCAGTGTGTCTGACCTCCTAACAGTGAGTCAGTGTGTCTCACCTCCTAACAGTGAGTCAGTGTGTCTCACCTCCTAACAGTGAGTCAGCGTGTCTCACCTCCTAACAGTGAGTCAGTGTGTCTCACCTCCTAACAGTGAGTCAGTGTGTCTCACCTAACAGTGAGTCAGCGTGTCTCACCTCCTAACAGTGAGTCAGCATGTCTCACCTCCTAACAGTGAGTCAGCGTGTCTCACCTCCTAACAGTGAGTCAGTGTGTCTCACCTCCTAACAGTGAGGTCAGTGTGTCTCACCTCCTAACAGTGAGTCAGTGTGTCTCACCTCCTAACAGTGAGTCAGTGTGTCTCACCTCCTAACAGTGAGTCAGTGTGTCTCACCTCCTAACAGTGAGTCAGTGTGTCTCACCTCCTAACAGTGAGTCAGTGTGTCTGACCTCCTAACAGTGAGTCAGTGTGTCTCACCTCCTAACAGTGAGTCAGTGTGTCTCACTTCCTAACAGTGAGTCAGCGTGTCTCACCTCCTAACAGTGAGTCAGTGTGTCTCACCTAACAGTGAGTCAGTGTGTCTCACCTAACAGTGAGTCAGCGTGTCTCACCTCCTAACAGTGAGTCAGCATGTCTCACCTCCTAACAGTGAGTCAGCGTGTCTCACCTCCTAACAGTGAGTCAGTGTGTCTCACCTCCTAACAGTGAGTCAGCGTGTCTCACCTCCTAACAGTGAGTCAGTGTGTCTCACCTCCTAACAGTGAGTCAGTGTGTCTCACCTCCTAACAGTGAGTCAGTGTGTCTCACCTCCTAACAGTGAGTCAGTGTGTCTCACTTCTATCAGTGAGTCAGTGTGTCTCACCTCCTAACAGTGAGTCAGTGTGTCTGACCTCCTAACAGTGAGTCAGTGTTGTCTCACCTCCTAACAGTGAGTCAGTGTGTCTCACCCTCCTAACAGTGAGTCAGTGTGTCTCACTCCTAACAGTGAGTCCTGTCTCACCTCCTAACAGTGATCAGCGTGTCTGACCTCCTAACAGTGAGTCCGCGTGTCTCACCTCCTAACAGTGAGTCAGCGTGTCTGACCTCCTAACAGTAAGTCAGCGTGTCTGACCTCCTAACAGGTGAGTCAGCGTGTCTGAGCCTCCTAACAGTGAGTCAGCGTTCTCACCTCCTAACAGTGAGTCAGCGTGTCTGACCTCCTAACATGAGTCAGCGGTCTGACCTCCTAACAGTGAGTCAGCGTGTCTCACCTCCTAACAGTGAGTCAAGGCGTGTCTCACCTCCTATGAGCATGGTGCAGATGGAGAAGATCTTCTCTGAGTCGGTGTTGGCTGAGACGTTTCCGAAGCCCACGCTGGTCAGACTGCTCAGAGCGAAGTAAAGAGACGTCACGTAGGAGCTCCTCACTGACGGCCCCGCCTCCTAGCGCCGCCCCCGAGCCCCTGAGCCATTCACCTGGCTCCGCCCCGCCTCGCTGACGTTCCATTGGCCGGAGCTGAAGGAGGAAGAGAAATCCTGTCCAATCGGCTCTGACCCTGATGTGTTCCAGTGATTGTAATTGGCTGCCAACCCATTCGTTCTAGAAGTGTGCAGCGAATCAGTGACTCCAAGGAACGAGGTTAAAGGTGACAGGAAGTAAGGGGTGTCGAGACGTTTTGCCAGTTCATGAAGCCAGCCTGGGGAGATTAGAGAACAGTGTTAATATTTATATCACTTAGTAGAAATGTCACAGTCATCCAAATTCTCCTGCAGTTATTTAATGACCTTTAAGTAGATTGCTGCATGAACATGTGAACCAGACACCACGGACCCAAAGGACAGTGATTATTTGTGTGTGTGTGTGTGTGTGTGTGTGAGTGTGAGTATGTGTGTGTGTGTGTGTGTGTGTGTGTGTGTGTGTGTGTGTGTGTGTGTGTGTGTGTGTGTGTGTGTGTGTGTGTGTGTGTGTGAGTATGCGTGTGTGTGTGTGTGTGTGTGTGTGTGTGTGAGAGAGTATGTGTGTTTGGATGTGTGTGTGTGTGTGTGTTTGTATGTGTGTGTGTGCGCATCCGTGCCTTGAGTGCAGTGGTCAGTTGATACTGACTTCTTATTCAGTGCTCATTTATCCTGTACATGCAGAGCCAGACAGCACTGTCTCTCTAGTCCCTGGAGTTGTATATGGTGCTGCAGTATGTTCTGTATGCAGACCCTGTCCCATGGTGCTGCAGTATGTTCTGTATGCAGACCCTGTCCATGGTGCTGAAGTATGTTCTGTATGCAGACCCTGTCCATGGTGCTGCAGTATGTTCTGTATGCAGACCCTGTCCATGGTGCTGAAGTATGTTCTGTATGACACCTGAATCTCACAGAGCTGTGATTATCAGGTAGAGACAGAGAGAGAGAGAGAGAGAGAGAGAGAGAGAGAGAGACAGGGGGAGAACATGGTCTGCTGTCTCTCCCAGCCCTTCATCTTCTCTCTCATGTTGTCTACCTTCCAATAAACCCCTGAGACACCCTGTCTGCATCCCAATTCTCTAGCCCTTTGACTAGTGTGCACTGTTCCTTGGTTCAAATACTATTTGAAATCATTTAAAATACTTTGGCTGTGCTTGATTGAGCTTACCAAGTGCAACGGAACCAATAGAATAGTCACAAAAGTGCAAACTCCATTCATCCGACACTCCAGCCAGGCTAAAGCAAATGCTCAAAGTAATTGAATGATTTCAAATACTATTTGAACCCACGTCTGATATCCTGGTGTCTGTGAGTGTGAGGTGATATTAAGGTACATGTAGCCTCCGGGTGATTGAGGACAGTATTGCAGACACACACACACACACACACACACACACACACACACACACACACACACACACACACACACACACACACACACACACACACACACACACCACACAGAATACAGTGGTTGGCTGCTAACTGACAGACAGAGGACCAGCTAACTGAGAGACAGAGGACCAGCTAACTGACACACAGAGGACCAGCTAACAGAGAGACAGAGGACCAGCTAACTGAGAGACAGAAGACCAGCTAACTGAGAGACAGAGGACCAGCTAACTGACAGACAGAGAACCAGCTAACTGACAGACAGAGGACCAGCTACCAAACAGACAGAGGACCAGCTAACTGACAGACAGAGAACCAGCTAACTGACAGACAGAGGACCAGCTAACTGACAGACAGAGAACCAGCTAACTGACAGACAGGGAACCAGCTAACTGACAGACAGAGGACCAGCTAACTGAGAGACAGAGGACCAGCTAACTGACCGACAGGGGACCAGCTAACTGAGAGACAGAGGACCAGCTAACTGAGAGACAGAGGACCAGCTAACTGACAGACAGAGGACCAGCTAACTGACAGACAGAGAACCAGCTAACTGACAGACAGAGGACCAGCTAACTGACAGACAGAGGACCAGCTAACTGACAGACAGAGAACCAGCTAACTGACAGACAGGGGACCAGCTAACTGACAGACAGGGGACCAGCTAACTGACAGACAGAAGACCAGCTAACTGACAGACAGAGGACCAGCTAACTGACAGACAGAGGACCAGCTAACTGACAGACAGAGGACCAGCTAACTGACAGACAGAGGACCAGCTAACTGACAGACAGAGGACCAGCTAACTGAGAGACAGAGGACCAGCTAACTGACAGACAGAGGACCAGCTAACTGAGAGACAGAGGACCAGCTAACTGAGAGACAGAGGACCAGCTAACTGAGAGACAGAGGACCAGCTAACTGAGAGACAGGGTGGAGTTACCATCAAGGAGTCACTGTGTATTTACATGTAAGGAGTTACCATCAAGGAGTCACTGTGTCTTTACATGTGAGGAGTTACCATCAAGGAGTCACTGTGTATTTACATGTAAGGAGTTACCATCAAGGAGTCACTGTGTCTTTACATGTGAGGAGTTACCATCAAGGAGTCACTGTGTATTTACTTGTGAGGGAAGTTGCTAACTATCCAATGTCCCAATAGCTCTTCATTATCATTGAACTAATAACTAAAATACCATTTAATAGGGATTTAGTGTGTGTGTGAGTGTGTGTGTGTGTGTGTGTGTGTGTGTGAGTGTGTGTGTGTTTATTTTGTTGCCAGGTTTACTCACCATTATCCCAGGAGCTCAGGCTGTTGCTCTCGATCTCCTTGCGTCCGATGAAGTACCAGACGCAGGCCATCCAGTGGGCCAGCAGGGCGAAAGTAGACATGAGCAGGGTGAGAACCACGGCGCTGTACTCAGAGTAACGCTCCAGCTTCTGGAGCAGCCTCAGGAGACGCAGTAACCGCACTGTCTTCAGCAGGTGGACCCCAAAGTACTGCACAGGGGAAGAGGAGGGGAGGGAGGGGACATGAAAGCAGAGGTCAATGGTCATTGGTATTGACAGAGTGTGTGTGTGTGATGTGTGTGTGTGTGTGTGTGTGTGTGTGTGTGTCCTTGAAAGTTGGAAAGTTTGACAGTTGAGTGATGCCTTTGAGGTGTTGTTGTGAGAAAGGTTCTTGGTTTGGGGATCGATGACACAGCAGGAGGCTGGTATTGATACATCACTGGACACCATTAAAGCCTGGGGAGACTCGGTGTGACTGACGACTCAATACGTCTCACACAAACATGACCTATTCCTCACACACAGACAGACACACCCCAGTCCCTGGCTGGCTGCACCCCCATGTCTCTATGAAGCCCTTTGGCCAAAGAACAAAGTGATCAGTCACCATTCTGCGTGTGTGTTTCTATTTACAGTACCAGTCAAATGTTTGGACACACATACTCATTCAAGTGTTTTTCTTTATTTTTACTATGTTCTACATTGTAGAATAATAGTGAAGACATTAAAACTATAAAATAACACATATGGAATCATGTAGTAAGCAAAAAAGGGTTAAACAAATCAAGATATATTTGAGATTCAAATAGCCACCCTTTGCCTTGATGACAGCTTTGCACACTGTTGGCATTCTCTCAACCAGCTTCATGAGGCAGTCACCTGGAATGCATTTAAATTAAATGAAACAGGTGTGTCTTGTTAAAAGTACATTTGTGGAATGTCTTTCATTCTTAATGAGTTTAAGCAAATCAGTTGTGTTGTGACAAGGTAGGGGGTGTATACAGAAGATAGCCCTATTGGGTAAAAGACCAAGTCCATATTATGGCAAGAACAGCTCAAATAAGCAAAGAGAAATGACAGTCCATCATTACTTTAAGACATGAAGGTCAGTCAATGTGGAAAATGGCAAGAAGTTTTTTCAAGTGATGTTGCAAAAACCATCAAGCTATATGATGAAACTGGCTCTCATGAGGACCGCCACAGGAAAGGAAGATCCAGAGTTACCTCTGCTACAGAGGATAAGTTTCATTAGCACCTCAGATTGCAGCCCAAATAAATGCTTCACAGAGTTCAAGTAACATACACATCTCAACATCAACTGTTGAGAGGAGACTGCGTGAATCAGGCCTTCATGGTCAAATTGCTGCAAAGAAACCACTACTAAAGGACACCAATAAGAAGAAGAGACTGCTTGGGTCACACAACACAAGCAATGGACATTAGACCAGCATAGCTACCACAGCATTCTGCAGCGATACGCCAACCCATCTGGTTTGGGCTTAGTGGGACTATAATTTGTTTTTCAACAGGATAATGACCCAACATACCTTCAGGCAGTGTAAGGGCTATTTGACCAGAGGAGAGTGATGGAGTGCTGCATCAGATGACCTGGCCTCCACAATCAACCGACCTCAACACAATTGAGATGGTTTGGGATGAGTTGGACCACAGAGTGAAGGAAAAGCCGCTAACAAGTGCTCAGCAAATGTGGGAACTCCTTCAAGACTGTTGGAAAAGCATTCCTCATGAAGCTGGTTGAGAGAAGGCCGAGAGTGTGCAAAGCTGTCATCAAGGCAAAGGGTGGCTACTTTGAATAATCTCAAAAATATTTTAATTTGTTTAACACTTTTTTGGTTACTACATGATGCCATATGTGTTATTTCATAGTTTTGATGTCTTCACTACTACAATGTAGAAAATAGTTCAACTAAAGAAAACCCTTGAATGAGTAGGTGTGTCCAAACTTTTGACTTGTACTGTATGTGTGTGTGTGTGTGTGTGTGTGTGTGTGTGTGTGTGGTGTGTGTGTGTGTGGTGTGTGTGTGTGTGTGTGTGTGTGTGTGTGTGTGTGTGTGTGTGTGTGTGTGTGTGTGTGTGTGTGTAAAGTATGTATGCTTGTGTATGTGTGTGTCTTCTCATATGTCTGTGCATGTCTGCGTTGCGGGAACGTGCCGCACACCCACCACGCTGATATTGAAGGCGTAGAGCAGGTCAAAGGGCAGGGCGGCGATCAGGTCAACAAACAGCCAGGAGGTGGCGTAGTGTACAAAGATAGAGCGGGCTTCATAAACCACCTGACCAGTCGTACTCACATAGGTGGTGCGGAAGTTCAGTGCAATGTCTGTCACAGAAAACACATGGTGAGATAGAATAGGACAAAGGGGACATTTGATTGGACCAGCCAACACATAGAACACCAATAAAAACACAACAGAGGACACACAGACAGAGGTTAAAAAGAATCGCTCCTAGGTGGGATCATTCAACCATCATTCAATCATCATTCAACCCAGCAAGCAACATTTGGCATAATGACGTTGTTCCTGGTCATAAATCGGTTGTAGAGTTGTCAGATTACAACTAAGTTAAGACATTTATTTTCACGTCAACATCAATATGTCTGGGAAAGACGTAGAATTTTGGCTGTTATCTTGTCAGATAAATGAGATAACAACCATTAGAAAACCAGTGGAGGCTGCTGAGGGGAGGACGGCTCATAATAATGGCTGGAACGGAGCCAATGGAATGGAATCAAACAAATCAAAGACGTGGTTTCCATGTGGTTGATTCCATTCCATTGACTCCATTCCAGTCATTATTATGAGCCGTCCTCCCCTCAGCCTCCACTGTTGAAAACATCATTTACAGTTTATTTTCTGGTAATTCCCAAAATTCACAGCTTTCCATAAATCCCGGCTGGAAGACTCCTGGACACAGGAAAGGAATAAGCAGGAAATCTGGAATCCTACAACCAGGACGTCTGGAAGATCTGGAAATTTGGGGAAAGTTTGCTGAATCTTGCAACCCTAAACGGGACATCAAAAAGAACGTAAACAATCAGTATACAACTTAACCATGACGTGACATTGCAACCAGTTGTGCCTGCTGGGTAACAGAGGAAGCTTTTTGGTATTGATCTTAGTTATTATAACCATAATCCCTCACAGTAAACAGTCTGGAAACAAGAGGTGGAAATGTAATCAGTCTGTTTAATAAAATACAGAAGTGCTCATTGATCTCCTCAAACGATTGGCTGGATGTTAATTAGATGAGGAAGTGCCTTGGATGTGGGATGGGATGTGGATTAATATTGGCTGTTATGATGATCGAGAAGTGAATGATGCAATTGTTTATTAAATCAATGGGTTTGTGAGCGACTGAGGGGTTGAACCCATGTCTCCAGGGCCACAAGAGTGTGCTAACCTGCCCAGAATGTTGCCCCGGTTGTAATCTGAATGTTAAAGCCTAGGCATTATCTCTGGGAGCTAACGGAAGTCTTCAGCTTAATCATCGCTCTGTTACAGGAGGGGTAACATTTTGGGGTGTGGGAGGGGCAACATTCTGGGGGTGTGGGTGGGGTAACATTCTGGGGTGTGGGAGGGGTAACATTCTGGGGTGTGGAGGGGTAACATTCTGGGGTGTGGGAGGGGTAACATTCTGGGGTGTGGGTGGGGTAACATTCTGGGTGTGGGTGGGGGTAACATTCTGGGGTGTGGAGGGGTAACATTCTGGGGTGTGGGTGGGGTAACATTCTGGGTGTGGGGTGGGGTAACATTCTGGGGTGTGGAGGGGTAACATTCTGGGGTGTGGAGGGTAACATTCTGGGTGTGGGAGGGGTAACATTTCTGGGGTGTGGGAGGGGTAACATTCTGGGGTGTGGGAGGGGTAACATTCTGGGGTGTGGGTGGAGGTAACATTCTGGGGTGTGGAGGGGTAACATTCTGGGGTGTGGAGGGGTAACATTCTGGGGTGTGGAGGGGTAAACATTCTGGGGTGTGGAGGGGTAAACATTCTGGGGTGTGAGTGGGGTACATTCTGGGGTGTGGGTGGGGTAACATTCTGGGTGTGGGTGGGGTAAAACATTCTGGGGTGTGGGAGGGTAACATTCTGGGTGTGGGTGGGGTAACATTCTGGGGTGTGGAGGGGGTAGGAGGGGTAACATTCTGGGGTGTGGAGGGGTAACATTCTGGGGTGTGGGAGGGGTAACATTCTGGGGTGTGGGAGGGTAACATTCTGGGGTGTGGGAAGGGGTAACATTCTGGGGTGTGGGTGGGGTAACATTCTGGGTGTGGAGGTAACATTCTGGGTGTGGAGGGGGTAACATTCTGGGTGTGGGAGGGGTACATTCTGGGGTGTGGGAGGGGTAACATTCTGGGTGTGGGAGGGGGTAACATTCTGGGGTGTGAGTGGGGTAACATTCTGGGTTGTGGAGGGTAACATTCTGGGGTGTGGAGGGGTAACATTCTGGGTGTGGGAGGGGTAACATTCTGGGGTGTGGGAGGGGTAACATTCTGGGGTGTGGGAGGGGTAACATTCTGGGGTGTGGGTGGGGTAACCATTCTGGGGTGTGGAGGGTAACATTCTGGGGTGTGGAGGGGTAACATTCTGGGGTGTGGGAAGGGTAACATTCTGGGGTGTGGGAGGGGTAACATTCTGGGGTGTGGGAGGGGTAACATTCTGGGGTGTGAGTGGGGTAACATTCTGGGGTGTGGGTGGGGTAACATTCTGGGGTGTGGAGGGGTAACATTCTGGGGTGTGGAGGGGTAACATTCTGGGGTGTGGAGGGGTAACATTCTGGGGTGTGGGAGGGGTAACATTCTGGGGTGTGGGAGGGGTAACATTCTGGGGTGTGGGAGGGGTAACATTCTGGGGTGTGGGAGGGGTAACATTCTGGGGTGTGGGAGGGGTAACATTCTGGGGTGTGGGTGGGGGTAACATTCTGGGGTGTGGGTGTGGGAGGGGTAACATTCTGGGGTGTGGGTGTGGGAGGGGTAACATTCTGGGGTGGGGGTGGGGAGGGGTAACATTCTGGGGTGGGGTAACATTATGGGGTGGGGGAGGGGGTAACATTCTGGGGTGTGGGAGGGGTAACATTCTGGGGTGTGGGTGTGGGAGGGTAACATTCTGGGGTAGGGGTGGGGAGGGGTAACATTCTGGGGTGGGGGTGGGGAGGGGTAACATTCTGGGTGGGGTAACATTATGGGGTGGGGGAGGGGTAACATTCTGGGGTGTGGGAGGGGTAACATTCTGGGGTGGGGTAACATTATGGGTGGGGGAGGGGTAACATTCTGGGGTGTGGGAGGGGTAACATTCTGGGGTAGGGGTGGGGAGGGGTAACATTCTGGGGTGGGGTAACATTCTGGGGTGTGGGAGGGGTAACATTCTGGGGTGTGGGAGGGGTAACATTCTGGGGTAGGGGTGGGCTTACCAATGATGAACAGAATCTCCACCAAGATGTCGCTGTAACTGGGGGGGTTGCGAGCCCCAGAGCCGCCCCCTCGTCCCGCCCCTCCACCACGGTGAAGCAAACGTTATAGGGCACGGTGATGGCCACATAGAAAGTGGCCAGGAGGATCAGCCAATCCCAGCCCGCCTTGAAGGTCCCATAGTGTAGCAGGATGAAGCGAGACTTTGGGGTGGCAGCCACCTTGTACTCAGGGATGGGGTTGGTGGTCGCCCCAAACATACTCTGGAGAGAAAAATGACACATCATAACAACACGAAGGCAAACACCAAGACATTATAATAGAGGTAAATAAAAATGATACACTGAATGAATAAAGTCCATGTGGGATCTTGAGACAGATACAGAAATAACCGGTATAGGATGGAAGGATCTGGAGAAGACGGCCCAGAACAAAAAGAAACCGGTATATGATGGAAGGATCTGGAGAAGACGGCCCAGAACAAAAAGAAACCGGTATAGGATGGAAGGATCTGGAGAAGACGGCCCAGAACAAAAAGAAACCGGTATATGATGGAAGGATCTGGAGAAGACGGCCCAGAACAAAAAGAAACCGGTATATGATGGAAGGATCTGGAGAAGACGGCCAAGAACAGAGAGAACCGGTTATAGGATGGAAGGATCTGGAGAAGACGGCCCAGAACAAAAAGAAACCGGTATAGGACGGAAGGATCTGGAGAAGACGGCCAAGAACAGAAAGAAACCGGTATAGGATGGAAGGATCTGGAGAAGACGGCCCAGAACAAAAAGAAACCGGTATAGGATGGAAGGATCTGGAGAAGACGGCCCAGAACAAAAAGAAACCGGTATATGATGGGAAGGATCTGGAGAAGACGGCCCAGAACAAAAAGAAACCGGTATATGATGGAAGGATCTGGAGAAGACGGCCAAGAACAGAGAGAACCGGTATAGGATGGAAGGATCTGGAGAAGACGGCCCAGAACAAAAAGAAACCGGTATAGGATGGAAGGATCTGGAGAAGACGGCCCAGAACAGAGTGAGATGGACAGAAGCCCTGATGACCTCTGCTCCCAACGGAGGGATGGGCCTATGTAATTAAGTAAGTCCATGACTGATAAAGGGTTTATCCTTAGGAACAAGACTGATCCCAGAGCCATTGATGCCGTCTTAGTCACCCAACGGCCAGATAATGACCATAGGAGTAAGTATACAGCACAAACAGATCTTCAACCACGGCTACTAACAAAAGGGTTATTATGATCATAACCCTCTTCAAAGGGGGTGACACTCTAGACCCAAACTGCTACAGACCTATATCTATCCTACCCTATATATATCTTTCTAAGGTCTTCAAAAGCCAAGTTAACAAACAGATAACAGACCATTTAGAATCCCACCGTACCTTCTCCGCTATGCAATCTGGTTTCAGAGCTGGTCATGGGTGCACCTCAGCCACGCTCAAGGTCCTAAACGACATCATAACCGCCATTGATAAGAGACCTTACTGTGCATCCGTATTCATCGACCTGGCCAAGGCTTTCGACTCTGTCAATCACCACATTCTTATTGGCAGACTCAACAGCCTTGGTTTCTCAAATGATTGCCTCGCCTGTATTACCAACTACTTCTCTGATAGAGTTCAGTGTGTCAAATCAGAGGGCCTGATGTCCGGACCTCTGGCAGTCTCTACGGGGGTGCCACAGGGTTCAATTCTCGGGCCGACTCTCTTCTCTGTATACATCAATGATGTCGCTCTTGCTGCTGGTGATTCTCTGATCCACCTCTACTTAGACGACACCATTCTGTATACTTCTGGCCCTTCTTTGGACACTGTGTTAACTAACCTCCAAACGAGCTTCAATGCCATACAACACTCCTTCCGTGGCCTCCAACTGCTCTTAAATGCAAGTAAAACTAAATGCATGCTATTCAATCGATCACTGCCCGCACCTGCCTGCCCGTCCAGCATTAAAGTAAATTGTGCTGATTTACTGGCATATTGAACCATCTGGGGCACCGTAGTTTAAGAACTCTGTGGGTAGTGCTAAAAATAATGACGTCATTGTCTGAATTCCTACATCTTTATGCACCTTCGCCATTGAAATGTTGAGGAAGTGATTACCCATAGGAGTGGTGGTTTGATGTTTATAGGTGCTTATATGGGCTGTATTGGACAATATAAGAGTGTTGATAGGATGAGATATGGGCTGTATTGGACAATATAAGAGTGATGATAGGATGAGATATGGGCTGTATTGGTCAATATAAGAGTGTTGATAGGATGAGATATGGGCTGTATTGGTCAATATAAGAGTGTTGATAGGATGAGATATGGGCTGTATTGGACAATATAAGAGTGTTGATAGGGTGAGATATGGGCTGTATTGGACAATATACGAGTGTTGATAGGTTGAGATATGGGCTGTATTGGAGAATATAAGAGTGTTGATAGGATGAGATATGGGCTGTATTGGACAATATAAGAGTGTTGATAGGGTGAGATATGGGCTGTATTGGACAATATAAGAGTGATGATAGGGTGAGATATGGGCTGTATTGGACAATATAAGAGTGTTGATAGGGTGAGATATGGGCTGTATTGGACAATATAAGAGTGTTGATAGATTGAGATATGGGCTGTATTGGACAATATAAGAGTGATGATAGGATGACGTGAGATGTATTGGACAATATAAGAGTGTTGATAGGTTGAAATATGGGCAGTATTGGAAAATATAACAGTAAGGATAGGATGAGATATGGGCTGTATTGGACAATATAAGAGTGTTGATAGGATGAGATATGGGCAGTATTGGACAATATAAGAGTGTTGATAGGATGAGATATGGGCAGTATTGGAGAACATAAGAGTGATAGGATGAGATATGGTCAGTATTGGAGAACATAAGAGTGATAGGATGAGATATGGGCAGTATTGGAGAACATAAGAGTGATAGGATGAGATATGGGCAGTATTGGAGAACATAAGCGTGATAGGGTGAGATATGGGCTGTATTGGAGAACATAAGAGTGATAGGATGAGATATGGGCTGTATTGGAGAACATAAGAGTGATAGGATGAGATATGGGCAGTATTGGAGAACATAAGAGTGATAGGATGAGATATGGGCAGTATTGGAGAACATAAGAGTGATATGATGAGATATGGGCTGTATTGGAGAACATAAGAGTGATAGGATGAGATATGGGCTGTATTGGAGAACATAAGAGTGATAGGATGAGATATGGGCTGTATTGGAGAACATAAGAGTGATGGGATGAGATATGGGCTGTATTGGAGAACATAAGAGTGATAGGATGAGATATGGGCTGTATTGGAGAACATAAGAGTGATAGGATGAGATATAGGCAGTATTGGAGAACATAAGAGTGATAGGATGAGATATGGGCAGTATTGGAGAACATAAGAGTGATAGGATGAGATATGGGCAGTATTGGAGAACATAAGAGTGATAGGATGAGATATGGGCTGTAGTGGAGAACATAAGAGTGATAGGATGAGATATGGGCAGTATTGGAGAACATAAGAGTGATAGGATGAGATATGGGCAGTATTGGAGAACATAAGAGTGATGGGATGATGTGAGATGTATTGGAGAACATAAGAGTGATGGGATGAGATATGGGCAGTATTGGAGAACATAAGAGTGATAGGATGAGATATGGGCTGTAGTGGAGAACATAAGAGTGATGGGATGATGTGAGATGTATTGGAGAACATAAGAGTGATAGGATGAGATATGGGCTGTAGCTGGGAGAACATAAGAGTGATGGGATGATGTGAGATGTATTGGGAACATAGAGTGATAGGATGAGATAATGGATGTATTGGAGAACATAAGAGTGATAGGATGAGATATGGGCTGTATGGAGAACATAAGAGTGATAGGATGAGATATGGGCTGTATTGGAGAACATAAGAGTGATAGGATGAGATATGGGCTGTATTGGAGAAACATAAGAGTGATGGGATGGAATATGGGCTGTATTGGAGAACATAAGAGTGATAGGATGAGATATGCGGCTGTATTGGAGAACATAAGAGTGATAGGATGAGATATAGGCAGTATTGGAGAACATAAGAGTGATAGGATGAGATATGGGCAGTATGGAGAACATTAAAGAGTGATAGGATGAGATATGGGCAGTATTGGAGAACATAAGAGTGATAGGATGAGATATGGCTGTATTGGAGAACATAAGAGTGATAGGATGAGATATGGGCAGTATTGGAGAACATAAGAGTGATAGGATGAGATATGGGCTGTATTGGAGAACATAAGAGTGATAGGATGAGGATATGGGCAGTATTGGAGAACATAAGAGTGATAGGATGAGATATGGGCAGTATTGGAGAACATAAGAGTGATAGGATGAGATATGGCTGTATTGGAGAACATAAGAGTGATAGGATGAGATATGGGCTGGTATTGGAGAACATAAGAGTGATAGGATGAGATATGGCAGTATTGGAGAACATAAGAGTGATAGGTAATGAGATATGGGCAGTATTGGAGAACATAAGAGTGATAGGATGCAGATATGGGCTGTATTGGAGAGCATAAGAGTGATAGGGATGAGATATGGGCTGTATTGGAGAACATAACGAGTGATAGGATGAGATAATGGGCCAGTATTGGAGAACATAAGAGTGATAGGATGAGATATGGGCAGTATTGGAGAACATAAGAGTGATAGGATGAGATATGGGCTAGATATTGGGGAGAACAAGAGTGATAGGATGGATATGGGCAGTATTGGAGAACATAGAGTGATAGGATGAGATAGGGCTGTATTGGAGAACATAAGAGTGATAGGATGAGAGATATGGGCAGTATCGGAGAACATAAGAGTGATAGGATGAGATATGGGCAGTATTGTGAGAAACATAGAGTGATAGGATGAGATGATAGGGCTGTATTGGAGAACATATAGAGTGATAGGATGAAGATATGGGCTGTTTGAGAACATAAGAGTGATAGGATGAGATATGGGCTGTATGGAGAACATAGAGTGATAGGATGAGATATGGCAGTATTGGAGAACATAAGAGTGATAGGATGAGATTATGGGCAGTATGGAGAACTAAGAGTGATAGGATGAGATATGGCTGTATTGGAGAACATAGAGTGATAGGATGAGATATGGGCAGTATTGGAGAACATAAGAGTGATAGGGATGAGATATGGCTGTATTGGAGAACATAAGAGTGATAGGATGAGATATGGGCTGTATTGGAGAACATAAGAGTGATAGGATGAGATATGGGCAGTATTGGAGAACATAAGAGTGATAGGGTGATAGGATGAGATATGGGCTGTATTGGAGAACATAAGAGTGATAGGATGAGATATGGGCAGTATTGGAGAACATAAGAGTGATAGGGTGATAGGATGAGATATGCGGCAGTATGGAGAACATAAGAGTGATAGGATGAGATATGGGCAGTATTGGAGAACATAAGAGTGATAGGATGAGATATGGGCAGTATTGGAGAACATAAGAGTGATAGGATGAGATATGGCCAGTATTGGAGAACATAAGAGTGATAGGGTGAGATATGGGCTGTATTGGAGAACATAAGAGTGATAGGATGAGATATGGGCTGTATTGGAGACATAAGAGTGATAGGATGAGATATGGGCAGTATTGGAGAACATAAGAGTGATAGGATGAAGATATGGGCAGTATTGGAGAACATAAGAGTGATATGATGAGATATGGGCAGTATTGGAGAACATAAGAGTGATAGGATGAGATATGGGCAGTATTGGAGAACATAAGAGTGATGGGATGGAGATATGGGCAGTATTGGAGAAACATAAGAGTGATAGGATGAGATATGGGGCAGTATTGGAGAACATAAGAGTGATAGGATGAGATATGGGCTTGTATTGGAGAACATAAAGGAGTGATAGGATGAAGATATGGGCAGTATTGGAGAACATAAATGAGTGATAGGATGAGATATGGGCAGTATTGGAGAACATAAGGAGTGATGATTAGGGATGAGATATGGCAGTGTAATTAAGAGACATAAGAGTGATAGGATGAGATATGGGCAGTATTGGAGAACATAAGAGATGATAGGATGAGATATGGGCAGTATTGGAAGAAATAAGAGGGATGATAGGATGAGATATGGGCAGTATTAGGAGAACATAGAGTGATAGGATGAGATATGGGCTGTGATTGGAGAACATAAGAGTGATAGATGGATATGGCTGTATTGGAGAACATAAGAGTGATAGGATGAGATATGGGCAGTATTGGAGAACATAAGAGTGATAGGATGAGATATGGGCAGTATTGAGAACATAAGAGTGATGGGATGATGTGAGATGTATTGGAGAACATAAGAGTGATGGGATGAGATATGGGCAGTATTGGAGAACATAAGAGTGATAGGATGAGATATGGGCCAGTATTGGAGAACATTAAGAGCTGATAGGCATGAGATATGGGCTGTATTGGAGCAACATAAGAGTGATAGGATGAGATATGGGCAGTATTGGAGAACATAAGAGTGATAGGATGAGATATGGGCTGTATTGGAGAACATAAGAGTGATAGGATGAGATATGGGCAGTATTGGAGAACATAAGAGTGATAGGATGAGATATGGGCAGTATTGGAGAACATAAGAGTGATGATAGGATGAGATATGGGCTGTATTGGAGAACATAAGAGTGATAGGATGAGATATGGGCAGTATTGGAGAACATAAGAGTGATAGGATGAGATATGGGCAGTATTGGAGAACATAAGAGTGATAGGATGAGATATGGGCAGTATTGGAGAACATAAGAGTGATAGGATGAGATATGGGCAGTATTGGAGAACATAAGAGTGATAGGATGAGATATGGGCAGTATTGGAGAACATAAGAGTGATAGGATGAGATATGGGCAGTATTGGAGAACATAAGAGTGATAGGATGAGATATGGGCAGTATTGGAGAACATAAGAGTGATAGGATGAGATATGGGCAGTATTGGAGAACATAAGAGTGATAGGATGAGATATGGGCAGTATTGGAGAACATAAGAGTGATAGGATGAGATATGGGCAGTATTGGAGAACATAAGAGTGATAGGATGAGATATGGGCAGTATTGGAGAACATAAGAGTGATAGGATGAGATATGGGCAGTATTGGAGAACATAAGAGTGATAGGATGAGATATGGGCTGTATTGGAGAACATAAGAGTGATAGGATGAGATATGGGCAGTATTGGAGAACATAAGAGTGATAGGATGAGATATGGGCAGTATTGGAGAACATAAGAGTGATAGGATGAGATATGGGCAGTATTGGAGAACATAAGAGTGATAGGATGAGATATGGGCAGTATTGGAGAACATAAGAGTGATAGGATGAGATATGGGCAGTATTGGAGAACATAAGAGTGATAGGATGAGATATGGGCTGTATTGGAGAACATAAGAGTGATAGGATGAGATATGGGCAGTATTGGAGAACATAAGAGTGATAGGATGAGATATGGGCAGTATTGGAGAACATAAGAGTGATAGGATGAGATATGGGCAGTATTGGAGAACATAAGAGTGATAGGATGAGATATGGGCAGTATTGGAGAACATAAGAGTGATGGGATGAGATATGGGCAGTATTGGAGAACATAAGAGTGATAGGATGAGATATGGGCAGTATTGGAGAACATAAGAGTGATAGGATGAGATATGGGCAGTATTGGAGAACATAAGTGATGGATGAGATATGGGCAGTATTGGAGAACATAAGAGTGATGGGATGAGATATGGGCAGTATTGGAGAACATAAGAGTGAGGATAGGATGAGATATGGGCAGTATTGGAGAACATAAGAGTGATAGGATGAGATATGGGCAGTATTGGAGAACATAAGAGTGATAGGATGAGATATGGGCAGTATTGGAGAACATAAGAGTGATAGGATGAGATATGGGCAGTATTGGAGAACATAAGAGTGATAGGATGAGATATGGGCAGTATTGGAGAACATAAGAGTGATAGGATGAGATATGGGCAGTATTGGAGAACATAAGAGTGATAGGATGAGATATGGGCAGTATTGGAGAACATAAGAGTGATAGGATGAGATATGGGCTGTATTGGAGAACATAAGAGTGATAGGATGAGATATGGGCTGTATTGGAGAACATAAGAGTGATAGGATGAGATATGGGCAGTATTGGAGAACATAAGAGTGATAGGATGAGATATGGGCAGTATTGGAGAACATAAGAGTGATAGGATGAGATATGGGCTGTATTGGAGAACATAAGAGTGATAGGATGAGATATGGGCTGTATTGGAGAACATAAGAGTGATAGGATGAGATATGGGCAGTATTGGAGAACATAAGAGTGATAGGATGAGATATGGGCAGTATTGGAGAACATAAGAGTGATAGGATGAGATATGGGCAGTATTGGAGAACATAAGAGTGATAGGATGAGATATGGGCAGTATTGGAGAACATAAGAGTGATAGGATGAGATATGGGCAGTATTGGAGAACATAAGAGTGATAGGATGAGATATGGGCAGTATTGGAGAACATAAGAGTGATAGGATGAGATATGGGCAGTATTGGAGAACATAAGAGTGATAGGATGAGATATGGGCTGTATTGGAGAACATAAGAGTGATAGGATGAGATATGGGCTGTATTGGAGAACATAAGAGTGATAGGATGAGATATGCGCTGTATTGGAGAACATAAGAGTGATAGGATGAGATATGGGCAGTATTGGAGAACATAAGAGTGATAGGATGAGATATGGGCAGTATTGGAGAACATAAGAGTGATAGGATGAGATATGGGCAGTATTGGAGAACATAAGAGTGATAGGATGAGATATGGGCAGTATTGGAGAACATAAGAGTGATAGGATGAGATATGGGCTGTATTGGAGAACATAAGAGTGATAGGATGAGATATGGGCTGTATTGGAGAACATAAGAGTGATAGGATGAGATATGGGCAGTATTGGAGAACATAAGAGTGATAGGGTGATAGGATGAGATATGGGCTGTATTGGAGAACATAAGAGTGATAGGATGAGATATGGGCAGTATTGGAGAACATAAGAGTGATAGGGTGATAGGATGAGATATGGGCAGTATTGGAGAACATAAGAGTGATAGGATGAGATATGGGCAGTATTGGAGAACATAAGAGTGATAGGATGAGATATGGGCAGTATTGGAGAACATAAGAGTGATAGGATGAGATATGGGCAGTATTGGAGAACATAAGAGTGATAGGATGAGATATGGGCTGTATTGGAGAACATAAGAGTGATAGGATGAGATATGGGCAGTATTGGAGAACATAAGAGTGATAGGATGAGATATGGGCAGTATTGGAGAACATAAGAGTGATAGGATGAGATATGGGCAGTATTGGAGAACATAAGAGTGATAGGATGAGATATGGGCAGTATTGGAGAACATAAGAGTGATGGGATGAGATATGGGCAGTATTGGAGAACATAAGAGTGATAGGATGAGATATGGGCAGTATTGGAGAACATAAGAGTGATAGGATGAGATATGGGCAGTATTGGAGAACATAAGTGATGGGATGAGATATGGGCAGTATTGGAGAACATAAGAGTGATGGGATGAGATATGGGCAGTATTGGAGAACATAAGAGTGAGGATAGGATGAGATATGGGCAGTATTGGAGAACATAAGAGTGATAGGATGAGATATGGGCAGTATTGGAGAACATAAGAGTGATAGGATGAGATATGGGCAGTATTGGAGAACATAAGAGTGATAGGATGAGATATGGGCAGTATTGGAGAACATAAGAGTGATAGGATGAGATATGGGCAGTATTGGAGAACATAAGAGTGATAGGATGAGATATGGGCAGTATTGGAGAACATAAGAGTGATAGGATGAGATATGGGCAGTATTGGAGAACATAAGAGTGATAGGATGAGATATGGGCTGTATTGGAGAACATAAGAGTGATAGGATGAGATATGGGCAGTATTGGAGAACATAAGAGTGATAGGATGAGATATGGGCAGTATTGGAGAACATAAGAGTGATAGGATGAGATATGGGCTGTATTGGAGAACATAAGAGTGATAGGATGAGATATGGGCTGTATTGGAGAACATAAGAGTGATAGGATGAGATATGGGCAGTATTGGAGAACATAAGAGTGATAGGATGAGATATGGGCAGTATTGGAGAACATAAGAGTGATAGGATGAGATATGGGCTGTATTGGAGAACATAAGAGTGATAGGATGAGATATGGGCAGTATTGGAGAACATAAGAGTGATAGGATGAGATATGGGCTGTATTGGAGAACCAAAGAGTGATAGGATGAGATATGGGCAGTATTGGAGAACATAAGAGTGATAGGATGAGATATGGGCAGTATTGGAGAACATAAGAGTGATAGGATGAGATATGGGCTGTATTGGAGAACATAAGAGTGATAGGATGAGATATGGGCTGTATTGGAGAACATAAGAGTGATAGGATGAGATATGGGCTGTATTGGAGAACATAAGAGTGATAGGATGAGATATGGGCTGTATTGGAGAACATAAGAGTGATAGGATGAGATATGGGCAGTATTGGAGAACATAAGAGTGATAGGATGAGATATGGGCTGTATTGGAGAACATAAGAGTGATAGGATGAGATATGGGCTGTATTGGAGAACATAAGAGTGATAGGATGAGATATGGGCAGTATTGGAGAACATAAGAGTGATAGGGTGATAGGATGAGATATGGGCTGTATTGGAGAACATAAGAGTGATAGGATGAGATATGGGCAGTATTGGAGAACATAAGAGTGATAGGGTGATAGGATGAGATATGGGCAGTATTGGAGAACATAAGAGTGATAGGATGAGATATGGGCAGTATTGGAGAACATAAGAGTGATAGGATGAGATATGGGCAGTATTGGAGAACATAGGAGTGATAGAATGAGATATGGGCAGTATTGGAGAACATAAGAGTGATAGGGTGAGATATGGGCTGTATTGGAGAACATAAGAGTGATAGGATGAGATATGGGCTGTATTGGAGAACATAAGAGTGATAGGATGAGATATGGGCAGTATTGGAGAACATAAGAGTGATAGGATGAGATATGGGCAGTATTGGAGAACATAAGAGTGATATGATGAGATATGGGCAGTATTGGAGAACATAAGAGTGATAGGATGAGATATGGGCAGTATTGGAGAACATAAGAGTGATGGGATGAGATATGGGCAGTATTGGAGAACATAAGAGTGATAGGATGAGATATGGGCAGTATTGGAGAACATAAGAGTGATAGGATGAGATATGGGCTGTATTGGAGAACATAAGAGTGATAGGATGAGATATGGGCAGTATTGGAGAACATAAGAGTGATAGGATGAGATATGGGCAGTATTGGAGAACATAAGAGTGATGATAGGATGAGATATGGGCAGTATTAGAGAACATAAGAGTGATAGGATGAGATATGGGCAGTATTGGAGAACATAAGAGTGATAGGATGAGATATGGGCAGTATTGGAGAACATAAGAGTGATGATAGGATGAGATATGGGCAGTATTGGAGAACATAAGAGTGATAGGATGAGATATGGGCTGTATTGGAGAACATAAGAGTGATAGGATGAGATATGGGCTGTATTGGAGAACATAAGAGTGATAGGATGAGATATGGGCAGTATTGGAGAACATAAGAGTGATAGGATGAGATATGGGCAGTATTGGAGAACATAAGAGTGATGGGATGATGTGAGATGTATTGGAGAACATAAGAGTGATGGGATGAGATATGGGCAGTATTGGAGAACATAAGAGTGATAGGATGAGATATGGGCAGTATTGGAGAACATAAGAGTGATAGGATGAGATATGGGCTGTATTGGAGAACATAAGAGTGATAGGATGAGATATGGGCAGTATTGGAGAACATAAGAGTGATAGGATGAGATATGGGCTGTATTGGAGAACATAAGAGTGATGGGATGAGATATGGGCAGTATTGGAGAACATAAGAGTGATAGGATGAGATATGGGCAGTATTGGAGAACATAAGAGTGATGATAGGATGAGATATGGGCTGTATTGGAGAACATAAGAGTGATGGGATGAGATATGGGCTGTAGTGGAGAACATAAGAGTGATGGGATGATGTGAGATGTATTGGAGAACATAAGAGTGATAGGATGAGATATGGGCTGTAGTGGAGAACATAAGAGTGATGGGATGATGTGAGATGTATTGGAGAACATAAGAGTGATAGGATGAGATATGGGATGTATTGGAGAACATAAGAGTGATAGGATGAGATATGGGCTGTATTGGAGAACATAAGAGTGATAGGATGAGATATGGGCAGTATTGGAGAACATAAGAGTGATGATAGGATGAGATATGGGCTGTATTGGAGAACATAACTAAGTGATGATTGATTGAGATATGGGCTTGTAGTGGGAGAACATAAGAGTGATGGGATGATGTGAGATGTATGGGAGAACATAGAGTGATAGGATGAGATATGGGCTGTAGTGGAGAACATAAGAGTGATGGATGATGTGAGATGTATTGGAGAACATAAGAGTGATAGGATGAGATATGGGATTGTATTGTGGAGACCATAAGAGTGATAGGATGAGATATGGGCTGATTGGAGAACATAAGAGTGATAGGATGAGATATGGGCTGTATTGGAGAACATAAGAGTGATAGGGTGACGATATGGGCAGTATTGGAGAACATAAGAGTGATAGGATGAGATATGGGCTGTATTGGAGAACATAAGAGTGATAGGATGAGATATGGGCAGTATTGGAGAACATAAGAGTGATGATAGGATGAGATATGGGCAGTATTGGAGAACATAAGAGTGATAGGAGAGATATGGGCTGTATTGGAGAACATAAGAGTGATAGGATGAGATATGGGGCTGTATTGGAGAACATAAGAGTGATAGGATGATGTGAGATTGTATTGGAGAACATAAGAGTGATAGATGAGATATGGGATGTATTGGAGGACACATAAGAGTGATAGGATGAGATATGGCTGTATTGGAGAACATAAGAGTGATAGGATGAGATATGGGCTGTATTGGAGAACATAAGAGTGATAGGATGAGATATGGGCAGTATTGGAGAACATAAGAGTGATAGGATGAGATATGGGCTGTATTGGAGAACATAAGAGTGATAGGATGATGTGAGATTATTGGACAAACATGTTGCTAACTGGGTGATATGGGGACGTGTCGTGCGACAACAGCGCTCTAACAGACCCCCCATAATGCATCGCTCTTTACAGCTCTATATAATTCCAGTAGCTAACTGCAAAGATGTTTTCTGTAACTGTCCCTCCATGTGTTACAGTGTACTCACGTTGTTGATCTTGAGCTTGCTCTTGTCCTGTTTCTGCAAGTGGCCAGACACCTGGTAGAGTATCGGCCCGACTATCGCCGGCGGTTGGTGGTCAAAGCCTGGGGGGCGGGTGATCTGGTGCACCTCCAGACCTGTCTCCTCGTCTGGGAGGACCGGCAGGCCGAGGGGTGGGGGTGGAGGGAGAGACAAGGCCGAGGGGTGGGGGTGGAGGGAGACAAGATCCTTTGATGTACTGTAATTAGCGTATTCATTGGTTCATCAGGTAACTGTCAATCCCTCTCCCTCCATCCCCTCTCTCCCTCACCAGTGTCTGAGTCTTGTCCATGGTCCCCTGGTCCTGCTGGTCCTTTCCTGGTCGCTGTGATGTCCTTGTGGGAGACCAGGAACAGCACTACCTCTCCCTTCTCATTCTTGATGGCACTATGTCCAGCAGACACCAGAACTGCTCTCCTGAGATACAGACAGACACACAGACAACCATAGGTCAGAGAGGAGTAAAACATATAGGCTCTGTCTCAATGGCCTTGATCATCTGTCCTCTCCTTCCATCTGCAATTATCTGAAAACAACTGAGCAAGTGAAAACTAGACTAATGACTTTGATGAAGGGGGAATAGATGCATTTGAGAAAAAGCCATAGAAACCCCTTGAGGGACCTGTGGAGAAAGTCTTACCAGACCACTGACTAATCTCTGTCAACTATGAACCAAGATGGTTCCCTTCCTTACCCCCCTTCTTGTACAGGATGCACTCAGTCTTAAATTCCTGCCGCTCGTCCAGAGCCTTTTGGATCTGAGTGTTTAGGCTCTCGCTGGTGTCCGAGCCATACAGGAAGTGACACCTGCAGCTCGTTTGCATCAGCTCACCGCGGGGCGAAGCGCCGGTCAGCGTCGCAGAAGCCGTCCGAGCAGTAGACGAATGGGGTAGGCGACTGCACCTGGGCGTTACCCAGGACAAGTTACTGTCTGAGAGAGAAGAGAGAGAGAGGAGGGAGAGAGAGAGAGAGAGAGAGAGAGAGAGAGAGAGAGTAGAGAGAGAGAGAGAGAGAGAGTGAGAGAGAGAGAGTAGAGAGAAGACAGAGAGAGAGAGAGAGAGAGAGAGAGAGAGTAGATGATAGAGAGAGGGAGACAGAGAGAGAAGAGATAGACAAAGAGAGAGAGAGAGAGAGAGTAGAGAGAGGGGAGACAGAGAGAGGAGAGAGAGAGAAGAGAGAAGAGAGATAGAGAGAGAGAGCGAAGGAAATAAAGAAGAAGAAAGAAAGAAAGAAAGAAAGAAAGAAAGAAGAAAGAAAGAAAGAAAGAAAGAAAGAAAGAAAGAAAGACAGACAGACGGGACGAGTTTCAAATGCTATCTGGGATAAAGAACATCAAGAGACCTCCTTTGAACTTGCATAAAAGTTGAATCATATGTTTCTCTGGATTACAAGCCAGACTCTGTGAGTCTTTGTGAAGGGCGATGAGGCTGTGTTTTTGCTCCAAGCCGGGTCTCTGGCTGAGTATGGGAACGAAAGAGCAAACCTAACAAATCACATAGCTTGGCTTAAATTAAGGGCATCAGGGGCCAAAGGCAACAAACAGAACTGTGTTAATTCATGCATGAATGAAGTCAAGACATCAATTACATATAAATGCAGTTCCTGTTTGAGTCAAGGGTGGTAGGGGGATTGGAGTGGCGCTGCCTGGCGCTTGACGGAGATACGGCCTCTTTAATATTTCTATGGGTAATTTAGTTGTTTGATTAGTAGGCTTTAGGGGCTCTACAGGAGAACAATTCACTCTGCAGGAGATGTTGAGTCCTTTACAGAAATAGGATCTGTAGGACTGGGGCACTCACTGTGAAGAATGTGTATAATATAGAGAGGGAGGGAGGGAGGGAGGGAGGGAGGGAGGGAGGGAGGGAGGGAGGGAGGGAGGGAGGGAGGGAGGGAGGGAGGGAGGGAGGGAGGGAGGGAGGGAGGGAGGGAGGGAGGGAGGGAGGGAGGGAGGGAGGGAAAGAAATGGCCAAAAATGTAATGCTTTTAATCTCTGATGGGGATAAAAACAATGACTACCCCACCTCAGCTACAATGAAAAGAGGTGATCCTAGTAATATCTAAAGTTGCTGCACAGCTGTGGTTCCCATCTGATCTCATCCATACTCAATGACTACCCCACCTTAGTAACCATGACAACATGTGATCCTAGTAATGTCCATACTCAATGAGATGGACAGGACGCTACAAAATAATCTGCTATAATCCATTCCTATCTCTGCACATGAATGGATTATCACAGATTATTTCTGTGGTATCCATCTCATTTGCCTTGGACTTGAACACCAAGACCTAGAGATCTGTCAATCCAGGAGCCACCAACAGTAAGGTATCACAGGAAGAGAGGAGAGGAAGAGACTGTGCTGTGCTTATAGACAGCCATTCAGAAGCCCTGGTACACTGAGGCACGTGGCTCCTGATTTGAAGTCAATGGAAGAGATTATTATGCTTGATATTACAATACAACTCATCCAGCAGTTGGAAGCATGAGAGCGAGATGACATAAAGAATGTATAGAGGTCCTGGGTGGCAGGGAGCTCAGCCCCAGTGATGTACTGGGCTGTCCACACAAACCTCTGTAGTGCTTTGCGGTGCATTTGCCATACCAAGCGGTGATGCAGCCAATCAAGATGCTCTCGGTGGTGCAGCTGTATAACTTTTTGAGGACTTTTTGAGGCCCATGTCAAATGTTTTCATCCTCCTGAGGGGGAAGAGGAGCTGTGCCCTCTTCACGACTGTGTGGGTGTGAGTGGACCATGTTACGTCCTTAGTGATGTAGACGCCAAGGAACTTGAAGCTCTCGACCCGCTCCAGCTTTTGTCAATGTGGATGGGGGCGTGCTCTCCCCTATTTCTCTTGTAGTCTATGATCAGCTCCTTGGTCTTACAGATGTTGAGGGACAGATTGTTGTCCTAGCACCACACTGACAGGTCTCTGAGTCTCTCTGTCTTACTCTTTCTCCCTCTCTTATTCTGTTTTAGCTCTCTGAGACAAACACAAACACAGCCTCCCGGCTGCACATGTGAGGAACAGCAAGTACAACGTCAACCCTTCCCCAGCATGTGCAGTGTTGTGGAAAGCTGTCTCAGTGCTGCCATTACACTGGGCTTTGTAACCGTCCTGAGACTGTCATATTAGGTCAACACCTACCTACCTACACCACCCCCTCACCTGTCACACACTAATCACCCATAGACCAAAGGCCCCACTTTGACACAAAGGAGTTATGGGAAATCAATCTGTGTTAGGCTGCAATATGGAGTTGATGGTGATGTTACCATGCCGTCATATAAGAGACTGCAAGGGAGGGGTACACACACACCACACACACACACACACACACACTGTAATATTATGGCGTTTGAAAGCCATGGGGAAATCCAGTACACACGACTTTACTAATTAATTTACTGCAGTGGACTAAACCAGGGTCACACAGACCGTTTCTTGGTCGTCTTAAACAAATCTACTTTGTAACAACAGTATCCACCTCACACACATGGTTATGGGCTTAACAACAGTATCCACCTCACACACATGGTTATGGATTTAACAACAGTATCCACCTCACACACATGGTTATGGGCTTAACAACAGTATCCACCTCACACACATGGTTATGGGCTTAGCAACAGTATCCACCTCACACACATGGTTATGGGTTTAACAACAGTATCCACCTCACACACATGGTTATGGGCTTAACAACAGTATCCACCTCACACACATGGTTATGGGCTTAACAACAGTATCTACCTCACACACATGGTTATGGGTTTAACAACAGTATCCACCTCACACACATGGTTATGGGCTTAACAAAAGAAGACACCTGTATCATGTCAGATATAGAGTTGAAATGTATTACATTTAGAGTTTGTATCCCAATATTACACTTTATATAAATCACACAACACTGAAATATATCAAACCGTTTAACACAAAAACACAGTATTTTAGGCGTTAAAAAAACCTAACATTTATTGATTAATTATAAAAAATAATGAATAATATTCCACCCATGAGGCCACTAGAGGGCGATTTGGTCATCTGACTGCAAGACAGGGCTACCTGGGAGACTGCATCTGTCTTAATGTATGTTGGAGTTCATTTAGCCTATATGCACATCCCAGGTAATCTATCTTCAATTCACCCCTGGTTCAGCTAGTCATGTATCTGATTAGTTTTTAGACATGTATATGAGGGTTAAGAGGAGCTTGCCTCCTGGGATGTAATACATGGCCCTGTAAAACTACAGTCATGTCAAAGGAACATCGGAAAACGTCTAACTATGTTACTCATGTAACTATGAGAACTCATGTAACTCATGTAACTATGAGAGCCCTGTCCGAGATAAACATCAACGCATCAGGACACCTCAGGTCCTTGAGACACGTTCTTATAATATATTGCTACATAAGGGTTGCATATTCTTTCTTTTTTTTTTACAATAAAATGTGTTTGAAAACATTTCCTAGACTTGACGCGCATAGCGTTTTGTGTGTATGCGCGTCACCTGGCAGAAAGGCGCCAGTGGAGTGGCTACTTACGGGTCCCATCAAAACGGTTTGCAATTGTGTCTAGGAAGGTGTTCTGTGGCGCCAGACGACCCCTCGTCGCTGGCGTTCTAGACCGTTGAGACCCTCTCCGGTCTCGGCGATTCGAGGCATCGGTCTCCGCTGCGACGAAACCGGGCAAAAATCTGGAAGCCCCGGGCGCGCCTCCGAGCCCCTGTAGGAGCGCGCCGATCCGAGATCCTCGGGGCTCCACTTTTAGACCGCGGGGTTGACCACTCAAATGGTCACAAACAAAGAGAAGAAGGAAAGTAATATCCGATTGTTGTGGGTGGCCAGTTGATGAATGGTAGGCAGTGTTTGTTTGACTACATTTGTGAACTGGAACACACGAGGAATGTTAACGGCTGCAACGTGCTGCATAAGCGCTGCTGCGCTCTGCTCCTCAATGTTACATACCTAGCCTAGGTAGGCTTCTCTCTCTCTCTCTCGCTCTCTCTCTCTCTCTCCTCTTATATCATGTACTCGTTCTCTCTCTTCAGACACACAGGCAGGTATGAGGATAAGACCAATGCGTAATGCAGTTCTCCATCAAAACATATGGCAGGTATGAGGATAAGACCAATGCGTAATGCAGTTCTCCATCAAAACATATGGCAGGTATGAGGATAAGACCAATGCGTAATGCAGTTCTCCATCAAAACATATGGCAGGTATGAGGATAAGACCAATGCGTAATGCAGTTCTCCATCAAAACATATGGCAGGTATGAGGATAAGACCAATGCGTAATGCAGTTCTCCATCAAAACATATGGCAGGTATGAGGATAAGACCAATGCGTAATGCAGTTCTCCATCAAAACATATGGCAGGTATGAGGATAAGACCAATGCGTAATGCAGTTCTCCATCAAAACATATGGCAGGTATGAGGATAAGACCAATGCGTAATGCAGTTCTCCATCAAAACATATGGCAGGTATGAGGATAAGACCAATGCGTAATGCAGTTCTCCATCAAAACATATGGCAGGTATGAGGATAAGACCAATGCGTAATGCAGTTCTCCATCAAAACATATGGCAGGTATGAGGATAAGACCAATGCGTAATGCAGTTCTCCATCAAAACATATGGCAGGTATGAGGATAAGACCAATGCGTAATGCAGTTCTCCATCAAAACATATGGCAGGTATGAGGATAAGACCAATGCGTAATGCAGTTCTCCATCAAAACATATGGCAGGTATGAGGATAAGACCAATGCGTAATGCAGTTCTCCATCAAAACATATGGCAGGTATGAGGATAAGACCAATGCGTAATGCAGTTCTCCATCAAAACATATGGCAGGTATGAGGATAAGACCAATGCGTAATGCAGTTCTCCATCAAAACATATGGCAGGTATGAGGATAAGACCAATGCGTAATGCAGTTCTCCATCAAAACATATGGCAGGTATGAGGATAAGACCAATGCGTAATGCAGTTCTCCATCAAAACATATTTGACTTTGGAGAAAGTTTCATTTACATTTTCACATTTAGTCGTTTCTCTTATATTTCAAAAGCCAATTACAGTCAATGCATATAAAGCGGAAGGGTTCAATATCCCGCTTCATGTATGGCTCTCAAAAAGGTTCTATATAGAACTGCAAAGAGACCTTATTTTTGTTGCAGTGTATTGTATTTGTTACACTTTACTTATATCAGATCATGCTATTGAATAGTAGCATGTTTAAAATATATATTTGTAGATAATTTGTTATAAAATAAATCTAAGACTGTGTCTGTCTGATAAGGAGAAGGGTTAGCCTGCCATCTAGTGGTGAAGATAAACTATACATGGATGATTCAACGAGCTGTCGAAGAAAACTATAAATGAATGATTCAACTAGCGGCAGAATAAAACTGGAAATGGGCAGCATAGTCAAATAACAGTCAGACTCAACTCATTGTACCTCAATTCCTCGCATTCCAGCTCCCCGCCTCCTGCTCGAGCGTATCCGAGGAGGGCCTCCCCCTGTTCAGACTTTCTCCGATACGTCTTGAGAAGGGTGCGAGGAGAGAGGACACAAAAAAGCGAGGGAAGATTCATTGAGAAAGTGACTCAGTGATTCACAGTTTGATGAAACGAGCTGAATAAAACCTGATAGACAACGAATTGAACAAACACTAGTTAGTCTTTCTTCATAAAAAAAAGTGAACTGCACTAACAGATATGATTCAACTAAACAAGTGTTTAAAGTTGATTAGTTGAATATGACGAATTATTACTGGGTTGGAACAAGAGTAGCAGCTGACTACAGGACCGCCTCTGGGAGCAGTTCTTTCGGAACATTCTGAATAGCCAACAACTGACAGTTTTGGAGTGGTAGATTATTGACCCGTGTGCTGTGTGTCCACCTTACTACCACACGGTGGAGCTGTTTGTTCATAGTCAGATCCATAGCCATCACAGGGCATTGACAGCGGAAACTAGACGATTTAAAAAGCAGGAGAAAGGACGACATGAGACAATATGTGACAATATGTGTGTATATGTAACTATTACAGTATTTAGTTATGCAAAGTACAACGTAACTGCAAACTGGCCCTCTTAAATATTTCTGTGTGTTAATTGACTTACTACTAGATACCGTATACTCTTTTACCACATTAACAAATGTGTTACTCTGATACAATAAACATCCAGCACATCCTTACAAATCCCAAGGAGCTTGTGGTTGTCTTGATTTGTCTGTTACTCATGTGTGTGTGGTTGTCTTGATTTGTCTGTTACTCATGTGTGTGTGGTTGTCTTGATTTGTCTGTTACTCATGTGTGTGTGGTTGTCTTGATTTGTCTGTTACTCATGTGTGTGTGGTTGGATTGTATTGTCTGTTACTCATGTGTGTGTGGTTGTCTTGATTTGTCTGTTACTCATGTGTGTGTGGTTGTCTTGATTTGTCTGTTACTCATGTGTGTGTGGTTGTCTTGATTTGTCTGTTACTCATGTGTGTGTGGTTGTCTTGCATTGTCTGTTACTCATGTGTGTGTGGTTGTCTTGATTTGTCTGTTACTCATGTGTGTGTGGTTGGATTGTATTGTCTGTTACTAATGTGTGTGTGGTTGTCTTGTATTGTCTGTTACTCATGTGTGTGTGGTTGGCTTGTATTGTCTGTTACTCATGTGTGTGTGTGTGGTTGGCTTGTATTGTCTGTTACTCGTGTGTGTGTGTGGTTGGCTTGTATTGTCTGTTACTCATGTGTGTCTGTGTGGTTGTCTTGCCTTGTCTGTTACTCATGTGTGTGTGTGTGTGGTTGTCTTGCATTGTCTGTTACTCATGTGTGTGTGGTTGTCTTGTATTGTCTGTTACTCATGTGTGTGTGGTTGGCTTGTATTGTCTGTTACTCATGTGTGTGTGTGGTTGGCTTGTATTGTCTGTTACTTGTGTGTGTGTGTGTGTGTGTGTGTGTGTGGTCGGCTTGCATTGTCTTGTAACTCATGCATGTGTGTGTGTGGTTGGCTTGTATTGTCTGTTACTTGTGTGTGTGTGTGTGTGTGTGTGTGTGTGTGTGTGTGTGTGTGTGTGTGTGTGTGTGTGTGTGTGTGTGTGTGTGTGTGTGTGTGTGTGTGTGTGTGTGTGTGTGTGGTCGGCTTGCATTGTCTTGTAACTCATGCATGTGTGTGTGTGTGTGTGTGTGTGTTAGTGTGTACATGCGTGCGTGCGTGTGTGTGTGTGTGCATCTTCAGTCAGGAACAGAGGAGGTTCCTGCACCTGTTTCTATGGAGACCCCTTTACAATTGGTGTACTCATCAAAACCAACCCAGAGGTGAGGTAGAGGAGCCTTTGTGCTGAAGAGCACAGAACATAAAAACACTGGACAGATGAAAGACTAGCCAGCCTACAAACAACACTAATGTAGACAGTGGAGGTGGGCAGAATGAAAGACTAGCCAGCCTACAAACAACACTAATGTAGACAGTGGAGGTGGGCAGAATGAAAGACTAGCCAGCCTACAAACAACACTAATGTAGACAGTGGAGGTGGGCAGAATGAAAGACTAGCCAGCCTACAAACAACACTAATGTAGACAGTGGAGGTGGGCAGAATGAAAGACTAGCCAGCCTACAAACAACACTAATGTAGACAGTGGAGGTGGGCAGAATGAAAGACTAGCCAGCCTACAAACAACACTAATGTAGACAGTGGAGGTGGGCAGAATGAAAGACTAGCCAGCCTACAAACAACACTAATGTAGACAGTGGAGGTGGGCAGAATGAAAGACTAGCCAGCCTACAAACAACACTAATGTAGACAGTGGAGGTGGGCAGAATGAAAGACTAGCCAGCCTACAAACAACACTAATGTAGACAGTGGAGGTGGGCAGAATGAAAGACTAGCCAGCCTACAAACAACACTAATGTAGACAGTGGAGGTGGGCAGAATGAAAGACTAGCCAGCCTACAAACAACACTAATGTAGACAGTGGAGGTGGGCAGAATGAAAGACTAGGGGGAGCAGAGAGAGAGAGAGAGATAGTGTACACTACCCACACCCCTCTCAACCTCAGTGTCCACTACCCACCCTACCAACACCCCTCTCAACCTCAGTGTCCACTACCCACACTACCAACACCCCTCTCAACCTCAGTGTCCACTACCCACCCTACCAACACCCCTCTCAACCTCAGTGTCCACTACCCACCCTACCAACACCCCTCTCAACCTCAGTGTCCACTACCCACCCTACCAACACCCCTCTCAACCTCAGTGTCCACTACCCACCCTACCAACACCCCTCTCAACCTCAGTGTCCACTACCCACCCTACCAACACCCCTCTCAACCTCAGTGTACACTACCCACCCTACCAACACCCCTCTCAACCTCAGTGTCCACTACCCACCCTACCAACACCCCTCTCAACCTCAGTGTCCACTACCCACACTACCCACACCCCTCTCAACCTCAGTGTCCACTACCCACCCTACCAACACCCCTCTCAACCTCAGTGTCCACTACCCACCCTACCAACACCCCTCTCAACCTCAGTGTACACTGCCCACCCTACCAACACCCCTCTCAACCTCAGTGTCCACTACCCACCCCACCAACACCCCTCTCAACCTCAGTGTCCACTACCCACCCCACCAACACCCCTCGCAACCTCAGTGTCCACTACCCACCCCACCAACACCCCTACCAACCTCAGTGTCCACTACCCACCCCACCAACACCCCTACCAACCTCAGTGTCCACTACCCACCCCACCAACACCCCTACCAACCTCAGTGTCCACTCCCCACCAACACCCCTACCAACCTCAGTGTCCACTACCCACCCCACCAACACCCCTACCAACCTCAGTGTCCACTACCCACCCCACCAACACCCCTACCAACCTCAGTGTCCACTCCCCACCAACACCCCTACCAACCTCAGTGTCCACTACCCACCCCACCAACACCCCTACCAACCTCAGTGTCCACTACCCACCCCACCAACACCCCTACCAACCTCAGTGTCCACTCCCCACCAACACCCCTACCAACCTCAGTGTCCACTACCCACCCCACCAACACCCCTCTCAACCTCTTGATTGTCATTGACAGTCAATACAAAAGAACCTTGTTTTAGCCCAATAGATTTGCATGTCATCCCCATTCACACGTATGTCCCCCGCAGACTCTACAGCTGGAGCCCAGGCAGCCGTTACAATACCAACAATACCCCCGGAGAGGAACTGAATTGGGGCTGAATCTCACCTATTAGCCCCTCATTAGAGACAGCTTTTCTTAAACACACCAAGACAATGAGAGTGGCAGGGGAGGGGAGATGATTCTTGTATTGCTACTGTTTAGTTGTGTGTTGGTCTTCTCAAGCAGAAACCAGGGGGGCTTGTGTTTCTCCTGGTGGCCAGTGAGCCCACAGAAAAAAAACAATCACTGTTGAAAAATGCTAGCCTCTCTCTCAATTCAATTCAATTCCAGGGGCTGTATTGGCATGGGAAACATGTTAACATTGCCAAAGCAAGTGAGGTAGATAATATACAAAAGTGAAATAAACAATACAAATTAACAGTAAACATTACACTCACAGAAGTTTCAAAACAATAAAGACATTACAAATGTCATTATATATATATAGTGTTGTAACAATGTACAAATGGTTAAAGAACACAAGGGAAAATAAATAAGCATAAATATGGGTTGTATTTACAATGGTGTTTGTTCTTCACTGGTTGACCTTTTCTTGTGGCAACAGGTCACAAATATTGCTGCTGTGATGCAAATATTGCTGCTGGGAGTTTATCAAAATTGGATTTGTTTTCGAATTCTTTGTGGATCTGTGTAATCTGAGGGAAATATGTGTCTCTAATATGGTCATACATTGGACAGGAGGTTAGGAAGTGCAGCTCAGTTTCCACCTCATTTTGTGGGCAGTGAGCACATAGCCTGTCTTCTCTTGAGAGCCAGGTCTGTCTACAGCGGTCTTTCTCAATAGCAAGGCTATGCTCACTGAGTCTGTACATAGTCAAAGCTTTCCTTAAGTTTGGGTCAGTCACAGTGGCCAGGTATTCTGCTACTGTGTACTCTCTGTTTAGGGCCAAATAGCATTCTAGTTTGCTCTGTTTTTTTGTTAATTCTTTCCAATGTGTCAAGTAATTCAAGTATTTTTTTTCTTTCAAGTAATTCAAGTATTTTTTAGCCAGATCCTAATTGGTATGTTAAAATGTCTCTTGCTACCTGCCTGTGTGTCTGAAGAGAGAGAAAGGAGGATAAGACCAATGCGTAATGCAGATCTCCATCAAAACATATGGCAGGTATGAGGATAAGACCAATGCGTAATGCAGTTCTCCATCAAAACATATGGCAGGTATGAGGATAAGACCAATGCGTAATGCAGTTCTCCATCAAAACATATGGCAGGTATGAGGATAAGACCAATGCGTAATGCAGTTCTCCATCAAAACATATGGCAGGTATGAGGATAAGACCAATGCGTAATGCAGTTCTCCATCAAAACATATGGCAGGTATGAGGATAAGACCAATGCGTAATGCAGTTCTCCATCAAAACATATGGCAGGTATGAGGATAAGACCAATGCGTAATGCAGTTCTCCATCAAAACATATGGCAGGTATGAGGATAAGACCAATGCGTAATGCAGTTCTCCATCAAAACATATGGCAGGTATGAGGATAAGACCAATGCGTAATGCAGTTCTCCATCAAAACATATGGCAGGTATGAGGATAAGACCAATGCGTAATGCAGTTCTCCATCAAAACATATGGCAGGTATGAGGATAAGACCAATGCGTAATGCAGTTCTCCATCAAAACATATGGCAGGTATGAGGATAAGACCAATGCGTAATGCAGTTCTCCATCAAAACATATGGCAGGTATGAGGATAAGACCAATGCGTAATGCAGTTCTCCATCAAAACATATGGCAGGTATGAGGATAAGACCAATGCGTAATGCAGTTCTCCATCAAAACATATGGCAGGTATGAGGATAAGACCAATGCGTAATGCAGTTCTCCATCAAAACATATGGCAGGTATGAGGATAAGACCAATGCGTAATGCAGTTCTCCATCAAAACATATGGCGGTATGAGGATAAGACCAATGCGTAATGCAGTTCTCCATCAAAACATATGGCAGGTATGAGGATAAGACCAATGCGTAATGCAGTTCTCCATCAAAACATATGGCAGGTATGAGGATAAGACCAATGCGTAATGCAGTTCTCCATCAAAACATATGGGCAGGTATGAGGATAAGACCAATGCGTAATGCAGTTCTCCATCAAAACATATGGCAGGTATGAGGATAAGACCAATGCGTAATGCAGTTCTCCATCAAAACATATGGCAGGTATGAGGATAAGACCAATGCGTAAGTAATGCAGTTTCTCCATCAAAAACATATGGCAGGTATGAGGATAAGACCAATGCGTAATGCAGTTCTCCATCAAAACATATGGCAGGTATGAGGATAAGACCAATGCGTAATGCAGTCTCCATCAAAACATATGGCAGGTATGAGGATAAGACCATGGTAAGCAGTTCTCCATAAAAATACTGGCAGTATGAGATAAGACCATGGTAATGCCGTTCTCATCAAAACATATGGCAGGTATGAGGATAAGACCAATGCGTAATGCAGTTCTCCATCAAACATATGGCAGGTATGAGGATAAGGACCAATGCGTTAATGCAGTTCTCCATCAAAACATATGGCAGGTATGAGGATAAGACCAATGCGTAATGCAAGTTCTCCATCAAAACATATGGCAGGTATGAGGATAAGACCAATGCGTAATGCAGTTCTCCATCAAAACATATGGCAGGTATGAGGATAAGACCAATGCGTAATGCAGTTCTCCATCAAACATATGGCAGGTATGAGGATAAGACCAATGCGTAATGCAGTTTCTCCATCAAAACATATGGCAGGTATGAGGATAAGACCAATGCGTAATGCAGTTCTCCATCAAAACATATGGCAGGTATGAGGATAAGACCAATGCGTAATGCAGTTCTCCATCAAAACATATGGCAGGTATGAGGATAAGACCAATGCGTAATGCAGTTCTCCATCAAAACATATGGCAGGTATGAGATAAGACCAATGCGTAATGCAGTTCTCCATCAAAACATATGGCAGGTATGAGGATAAGACCAATGCGTAATGCAGTTCTCCATCAAACATATGGCAGGTATGAGGATAAGACCAATGCGTAATGCAGTTCTCCATCAAAACATATGGCAGGTATGAGGATAAGACCAATGCGTAATGCAGTTCTCCATCAAAACATATGCAGGTATGAGGATAAGACCAATGCGTAATGCAGATCTCCATCAAAACATATGGGTATGAGGATAAGACAAGTTCTCCATCAAACATATGGCAGGTATGAGGTAAGACCAATGCGTTAATGCAGTTTCTCCATCAAAACTATGGCAGGTATGAGGATTAAGTACCGATGGCGTAATGAAGTTCTCATTTCAAAACATTATGGCAGGTATGAGGGATAAGACCAATGCGTAATCGGCAGTTCTCCAGTTCAAAACTATATGGCAGGTATTGAGGATAAGACCAATGCGTAATGCAGCTTCTCCATCAAAACATTATGGCAGAGGTATGAGGATAAGACCAATTGCGTAAATGCAGTTCTCCATCAAACATATGGCAGGTATGAGGATAAGACCAATGCGTAATGCAGTTTCTTCCATCACAAACATATGGCAGGTATGAGGATAAGACCAATGCGTAATGCAGTTCTCCATCAAACATATGGCAGGTATGAGGATAAGACCAATGCGTAATGGCAGTTCTCCCATCAAAACATATGGCAGGTATGAGGATAAGACCAATGCGTAATGCAGTTCTCCATCAAAACATATGGCAGGTATGAGGATAAGACCAATGCGTAATGCAGTTCTCCATCAAAACATATGGCAGGTATGAGGATAAGACCAATGCGTAATGCAGATTCTCCATCAAAACATATGGCAGGTATGAGGATAAGACCAATGCGTAATGCAGTTCTCCATCAAACATATGGCAGGTATGAGGATTAAGACCAATGCGTAATGCAGTTCTCCATTCAAAACACTATGGCAGGTATGAGGATAAGACCAATGCGTAATTGCCAGTTCTCCATCAAAACATATGGCAGGTATGAGGATAAGACCAATGCGTAATGCAGTTCTCCATCAAAACATTATGGCAGGTATGAGGATAAGACCAATGCGTAATGCAGTTCTCCATCAAACATATGGCAGGTATGAGGATAAGACCAATGCGTAATGCAGTTCTCCATCAAAACATATGGCAGGTATGAGGATAAGACCAATGCGTAATGCAGTTCTCCATCAAACATATGGCAGGTATGAGGATAAGACCAATGCGTAATGCAGTTCTCCATCAAAACATTATGGCAGGTATGAGGATAAGACCAATGCGTAATGCAGTTCTCCATCAAAACATATGGCAGGTATGAGGATAAGACCAATGCGTAATGCAGTTCTCCATCAAAACATATGGCAGGTATGAGGATAAGACCAATGCGTAATGCAGTTCTCATCAAAACATATGGCAGGTATGAGGATAAGACCAATGCGTAATGCAGTTCTCCATCAAAACATATGGCAGGTATGAGGATAAGACCAATGCGTAATGCAGTCTCTCCATCAAAACATATGGCAGGTATGAGGATAAGACCAATGCGTAATGCAGGTTCTCCATCAAAACATATGGCAGGTATGAGGATAAGACCAATGCGTAATGCAGTTCTCCATCAAAACATATGGCAGTATGAGGATACGACCAATGCGTAATGCAGTTCTCCATCACAACATATGGCAGGTATGAGGATAAGACCAAGCTAATGACGTTCTCCATCAAAACATATGCAGGTATGGGGATAAGACCAATGCGTAATGCAGTTCTCCATCAAAACATATGGCAGGTATGAGGATAAGACCAATGCGTAATGCAGTTCTCCATCAAAACATATGGCAGGTATGAGGATAAGACCAATGCGTAATGCAGTTCTCCATCAAACATATGGCAGGTATGAGGATAAGACCAATGCGTAATGCAGTTCTCCATCAAAACATATGGCAGGTATGAGGATAAGACCAATGCGTAATGCAGTTCTCCATCAAAACATATGGCAGGTATGAGGATAAGACCAATGCGTAATGCAGTTCTCCATCAAAACATATGGCAGGTATGAGGATAAGACCAATGCGTAATGCAGTTCTCCATCAAAACATATGGCAGGTATGAGGATAAGACCAATGCGTAATGCAGATCTCCATCAAAACATATGGCAGGTATGAGGATAAGACCAATGCGTAATGCAGTTCTCCATCAAAACATATGGCAGGTATGAGGATAAGACCAATGCGTAATGCAGATCTCCATCAAAACATATGGCAGGTATGAGGATAAGACCAATGCGTAATGCAGATTCTCCATCAAAACATATGGCAGGTATGAGGATAAGACCAATGCGTAATGCAGTTCTCCATCAAAACATATGGCAGGTATGAGGATAAGACCAATGCGTAATGCAGTTCTCCATCAAAACATATGGCAGGTATGAGGATAAGACCAATGCGTAATGCAGTTCTCCATCAAAACATATGGCAGGTATGAGGATAAGACCAATGCGTAATGCAGTTCTCCATCAAAACATATGGCAGGTATGAGGATAAGACCAATGCGTAATGCAGTTCTCCATCAAAACATATGGCAGGTATGAGGATAAGACCAATGCGTAATGCAGTTCTCCATCAAAACATATGGCAGGTATGAGGATAAGACCAATGCGTAATGCAGTTCTCCATCAAAACATATTTGACTTTGGAGAAAGTTTCATTTACATTTTCACATTTAGTCGTTTCTCTTATATTTCAAAAGCCAATTACAGTCAATGCATATAAAGCGGAAGGGTTCAATATCCCGCTTCATGTATGGCTCTCAAAAAGGTTCTATATAGAACTGCAAAGAGACCTTATTTTTGTTGCAGTGTATTGTATTTGTTACACTTTACTTATATCAGATCATGCTATTGAATAGTAGCATGTTTAAAATATATATTTTGTAGATAATTTGTTATAAAATAAATCTAAGACTGTGTCTGTCTGATAAGGAGAAGGGTTAGCCTGCCATCTAGTGGTGAAGATAAACTATACATGGATGATTCAACGAGCTGTCGAAGAAAACTATAAATGAATGATTCAACTAGCGGCAGAATAAAACTGGAAATGGGCAGCATAGTCAAATAACAGTCAGACTCAACTCATTGTACCTCAATTCCTCGCATTCCAGCTCCCCGCCTCCTGCTCGAGCGTATCCGAGGAGGGCCTCCCCCTGTTCAGACTTTCTCCGATACGTCTTGAGAAGGGTGCGAGGAGAGAGGACACAAAAAAGCGAGGGAAGATTCATTGAGAAAGTGACTCAGTGATTCACAGTTTGATGAAACGAGCTGAATAAAACCTGATAGACAACGAATTGAACAAACACTAGTTAGTCTTTCTTCATAAAAAAAAGTGAACTGCACTAACAGATATGATTCAACTAAACAAGTGTTTAAAGTTGATTAGTTGAATATGACGAATTATTACTGGGTTGGAACAAGAGTAGCAGCTGACTACAGGACCGCCTCTGGGAGCAGTTCTTTCGGAACATTCTGAATAGCCAACAACTGACAGTTTTGGAGTGGTAGATTATTGACCCGTGTGCTGTGTGTCCACCTTACTACCACACGGTGGAGCTGTTTGTTCATAGTCAGATCCATAGCCATCACAGGGCATTGACAGCGGAAACTAGACGATTTAAAAAGCAGGAGAAAGGACGACATGAGACAATATGTGACAATATGTGTGTATATGTAACTATTACAGTATTTAGTTATGCAAAGTACAACGTAACTGCAAACTGGCCCTCTTAAATATTTCTGTGTGTTAATTGACTTACTACTAGATACCGTATACTCTTTTACCACATTAACAAATGTGTTACTCTGATACAATAAACATCCAGCACATCCTTACAAATCCCAAGGAGCTTGTGGTTGTCTTGATTTGTCTGTTACTCATGTGTGTGTGGATTGTCTTGATTTGTCTGTTACTCATGTGTGTGTGGTTGTCTTGATTTGTCTGTTACTCATGTGTGTGTGGTTGTCTTGATTTGTCTGTTACTCATGTGTGTGTGGTTGGATTGTATTGTCTGTTACTCATGTGTGTGTGGTTGTCTTGATTTGTCTGTTACTCATGTGTGTGTGGTTGTCTTGATTTGTCTGTTACTCATGTGTGTGTGGTTGTCTTGATTTGTCTGTTACTCATGTGTGTGTGGTTGTCTTGCATTGTCTGTTACTCATGTGTGTGTGGTTGTCTTGATTTGTCTGTTACTCATGTGTGTGTGGTTGTCTTGATTTGTCTGTTACTCATGTGTGTGTGGTTGTCTTGATTTGTCTGTTACTCATGTGTGTGTGGTTGTCTTGATTTGTCTGTTACTCATGTGTGTGTGGTTGTCTTGCATTGTCTGTTACTCATGTGTGTGTGGTTGTCTTGATTTGTCTGTTACTCATGTGTGTGTGGTTGTCTTGATTTGTCTGTTACTCATGTGTGTGTGGTTGTCTTGATTTGTCTGTTACTCATGTGTGTGTGGTTGTCTTGATTTGTCTGTTACTCATGTGTGTGTGGTTGGATTGTATTGTCTGTTACTCATGTGTGTGTGGTTGGATTGTATTGTCTGTTACTCATGTGTGTGTGGTTGTCTTGATTTGTCTGTTACTCATGTGTGTGTGGTTGGATTGTATTGTCTGTTACTCATGTGTGTGTGGTTGTCTTGATTTGTCTGTTACTCATGTGTGTGTGGTTGGATTGTATTGTCTGTTACTCATGTGTGTGTGGTTGTCTTGATTTGTCTGTTACTCATGTGTGTGTGGTTGGATTGGATTGTCTGTTACTCATGTGTGTGTGGTTGTCTTGATTTGTCTGTTACTCATGTGTGTGTGGTTGGATTGGATTGTCTGTTACTCATGTGTGTGTGGTTGGATTGTATTGTCTGTTACTCATGTGTGTGTGGTTGGTTGTCTTGCATTGTCTGTTACTCATGTGTGTGTGGTTGGATTGTATTGTCTGTTACTCATGTGTGTGTGGTTGTCTTGATTTGTCTGTTACTCATGTGTGTGTGGTTGGATTGGATTGTCTGTTACTCATGTGTGTGTGGTTGGATTGTATTGTCTGTTACTCATGTGTGTGTGGTTGGATTGTATTGTCTGTTACTCATGTGTGTGTGGTTGGATTGTATTGTCTGTTACTCATGTGTGTGTGGTTGGATTGTATTGTCTGTTGCTCATGTGTGTGTGGTTGTCTTGTATTGTCTGTTACTCATGTGTGTGTGGTTGGATTGTATTGTCTGTTACTCATGTGTGTGTGGTTGTCTTGTATTGTCTGTTACTCATGTGTGTGGTTGGATTGTATTGTCTGTTACTCATGTGTGTGTGGTTGTCTTGTATTGTCTGTTACTCATGTGTGTGTGGTTGGATTGTATTGTCTGTTACTAATGTGTGTGTGGTTGTCTTGTATTGTCTGTTACTCATGTGTGTGTGGTTGGCTTGTATTGTCTGTTACTCATGTGTGTGTGTGTGGTTGGCTTGTATTGTCTGTTACTCGTGTGTGTGTGTGGTTGGCTTGTATTGTCTGTTACTCATGTGTGTCTGTGTGGTTGTCTTGCCTTGTCTGTTACTCATGTGTGTGTGTGTGTGGTTGTCTTGCATTGTCTGTTACTCATGTGTGTGTGGTTGTCTTGTATTGTCTGTTACTCATGTGTGTGTGGTTGGCTTGTATTGTCTGTTACTCATGTGTGTGTGTGGTTGGCTTGTATTGTCTGTTACTTGTGTGTGTGTGTGTGTGTGTGTGGTCGGCTTGCATTGTCTTGTAACTCATGCATGTGTGTGTGTGGTTGGCTTGTATTGTCTGTTACTTGTGTGTGTGTGTGTGTGTGTGTGTGTGTGTGTGTGTGTGTGTGTGTGTGTGTGTGTGTGTGTGTGTGTGTGTGTGTGTGTGTGTGTGTGTGTGTGTGTGGTCGGCTTGCATTGTCTTGTAACTCATGCATGTGTGTGTGTGTGTGTTAGTGTGTACATGCGTGCGTGCGTGTGTGTGTGTGTGCATCTTCAGTCAGGAACAGAGGAGGTTCCTGCACCTGTTTCTATGGAGACCCCTTTACAATTGGTGTACTCATCAAAACCAACCCAGAGGTGAGGTAGAGGAGCCTTTGTGCTGAAGAGCACAGAACATAAAAACACTGGACAGATGAAAGACTAGCCAGCCTACAAACAACACTAATGTAGACAGTGGAGGTGGGCAGAATGAAAGACTAGCCAGCCTACAAACAACACTAATGTAGACAGTGGAGGTGGGCAGAATGAAAGACTAGCCAGCCTACAAACAACACTAATGTAGACAGTGGAGGTGGGCAGAATGAAAGACTAGCCAGCCTACAAACAACACTAATGTAGACAGTGGAGGTGGGCAGAATGAAAGACTAGCCAGCCTACAAACAACACTAATGTAGACAGTGGAGGTGGGCAGAATGAAAGACTAGCCAGCCTACAAACAACACTAATGTAGACAGTGGAGGTGGGCAGAATGAAAGACTAGCCAGCCTACAAACAACACTAATGTAGACAGTGGAGGTGGGCAGAATGAAAGACTAGCCAGCCTACAAACAACACTAATGTAGACAGTGGAGGTGGGCAGAATGAAAGACTAGCCAGCCTACAAACAACACTAATGTAGACAGTGGAGGTGGGCAGAATGAAAGACTAGCCAGCCTACAAACAACACTAATGTAGACAGTGGAGGTGGGCAGAATGAAAGACTAGGGGGAGCAGAGAGAGAGAGAGAGATAGTGTACACTACCCACACCCCTCTCAACCTCAGTGTCCACTACCCACCCTACCAACACCCCTCTCAACCTCAGTGTCCACTACCCACACTACCAACACCCCTCTCAACCTCAGTGTCCACTACCCACCCTACCAACACCCCTCGCAACCTCAGTGTCCACTACCCACACTACCAACACCCCTCTCAACCTCAGTGTCCACTACCCACCCTACCAACACCCCTCTCAACCTCAGTGTCCACTACCCACCCTACCAACACCCCTCTCAACCTCAGTGTCCACTACCCACCCTACCAACACCCCTCTCAACCTCAGTGTACACTACCCACCCTACCAACACCCCTCTCAACCTCAGTGTCCACTACCCACCCTACCAACACCCCTCTCAACCTCAGTGTACACTACCCACCCTACCAACACCCCTCTCAACCTCAGTGTCCACTACCCACCCTACCAACACCCCTCTCAACCTCAGTGTCCACTACCCACACTACCCACACCCCTCTCAACCTCAGTGTCCACTACCCACCCTACCAACACCCCTCTCAACCTCAGTGTCCACTACCCACCCTACCAACACCCCTCTCAACCTCAGTGTACACTGCCCACCCTACCAACACCCCTCTCAACCTCAGTGTCCACTACCCCACCCCACCAACACCCCTCTCAACCTCAGTGTCCACTACCCACCCCACCAACACCCCTCGCAACCTCAGTGTCCACTACCCACCCCACCAACACCCCTACCAACCTCAGTGTCCACTACCCACCCCACCAACACCCCTACCAACCTCAGTGTCCACTACCCACCCCACCAACACCCCTACCAACCTCAGTGTCCACTCCCCACCAACACCCCTACCAACCTCAGTGTCCACTACCCACCCCACCAACACCCCTACCAACCTCAGTGTCCACTACCCACCCCACCAACACCCCTACCAACCTCAGTGTCCACTCCCCACCAACACCCCTACCAACCTCAGTGTCCACTACCCACCCACCAACACCCCTACCAACCTCAGTGTCCACTACCCACCCCACCAACACCCCTACCAACCTCAGTGTCCACTCCCCACCAACACCCCTACCAACCTCAGTGTCCACTACCCACCCCACCAACACCCCTCTCAACCTCTTGATTGTCATTGACAGTCAATACAAAAGAACCTTGTTTTAGCCCAATAGATTTGCATGTCATCCCCATTCACACGTATGTCCCCCGCAGACTCTACAGCTGGAGCCCAGGCAGCCGTTACAATACCAACAATACCCCCGGAGAGGAACTGAATTGGGGCTGAATCTCACCTATTAGCCCCTCATTAGAGACAGCTTTTCTTAAACACACCAAGACAATGAGAGTGGCAGGGAGGGGAGATGATTCTTGTATTGCTACTGTTTAGTTGTGTGTTGGTCTTCTCAAGCAGAAACCAGGGGGGCTTGTGTTTCTCCTGGTGGCCAGTGAGCCCACAGAAAAAAAACAATCACTGTTGAAAAATGCTAGCCTCTCTCTCAATTCAATTCAATTCCAGGGGCTGTATTGGCATGGGAAACATGTTAACATTGCCAAAGCAAGTGAGGTAGATAATATACAAAAGTGAAATAAACAATACAAATTAACAGTAAACATTACACTCACAGAAGTTTCAAAACAATAAAGACATTACAAATGTCATTATATATATACAGTGTTGTAACAATGTACAAATGGTTAAAGAACACAAGGGAAAATAAATAAGCATAAATATGGGTTGTATTTACAATGGTGTTTGTTCTTCACTGGTTGACCTTTTCTTGTGGCAACAGGTCACAAATATTGCTGCTGTGATGCAAATATTGCTGCTGGGAGTTTATCAAAATTGGATTTGTTTTCGAATTCTTTGTGGATCTGTGTAATCTGAGGGAAATATGTGTCTCTAATATGGTCATACATTGGACAGGAGGTTAGGAAGTGCAGCTCAGTTTCCACCTCATTTTGTGGGCAGTGAGCACATAGCCTGTCTTCTCTTGAGAGCCAGGTCTGTCTACAGCGGTCTTTCTCAATAGCAAGGCTATGCTCACTGAGTCTGTACATAGTCAAAGCTTTCCTTAAGTTTGGGTCAGTCACAGTGGCCAGGTATTCTGCTACTGTGTACTCTCTGTTTAGGGCCAAATAGCATTCTAGTTTGCTCTGTTTTTTTGTTAATTCTTTCCAATGTGTCAAGTAATTCAAGTATTTTTTTTTTTCAAGTAATTCAAGTATTTTTTTGCCAGATCCTAATTGGTATGTTAAAATGTCTCTTGCTACCTGCCTGTGTGTCTGAAGAGAGAGAACGGAGGATAAGACCAATGCGTAATGCAGTTCTCCATCAAAACATATGGCAGGTATGAAGGATAAGACCAATGCGTAATGCAGTTCTCCATCAAAACATATGGCAGGTATGAGGATAAGACCAATGCGTAATGCAGTTCTCCATCAAAACATATGGCAGGTATGAGGATAAGACCAATGCGTATGCAGTCTCCATCAAAACATATTGGGCAGGTATGAGGATAAGACCAATGCGTAATGCAGTTCTCCATCAAAACATATGGCAGGTATGAGATAAGACCAATGCGTAATGCAGTTCTCCATCAAAACATATGGCAGGTATGAGGATAAGACCAATGCGTAATGCAGTCTCCATTCCAAAACATATGGCAGGTATGAGGATAAGACCAATGCGCTAATGCACAGTTCTCACAATTAAAACATTTATGGCAGGTATAGTTGAGATAAACCAATGCGTAATGCAGTTCTCCATGCAAACACTATGGCAGGTATAGAGTGATAAGCCAATGCGTAATGCCAGTCTCATCAAAACATATGGCAGGTTTATTGAGGATAACCAAGGCGTATGCAGTTTCTCCATCAAAACATATGGGCAGGTATGAGGGATAAGGACCAATGCGTAATGCAGGTTCTCCAATCAAAACATATGGCAGTGTATGAGGATAAGACCAATGCGTTAATGGCAGTCTCCATCAAAACATATGGCAGGTATGAGGATAAGACCAATGCGTTAATGCAGTTCTCCATCAAACATATGGCAGGTATGAGGATAAGACCATATGCCGTAATGAATGGTAATGCAGTTCTCCATCAAAACATATGGCAGGTTATTGAGGATAAGACCAATGCCGTAATTGCAGTTCTTCCATCCAAAACATTATGGTCAGGTTATGAGGATAAGACCCAATGCGTAATGCAGTTCTCCATCAAAACATATGGCAGGTATGAGGATAAGACCAATGCCGTAATTGCAGTTCTCCAATCATAAACATATTGGCAGGATATGAGGATAAGACCAATGCGTATGCAGTTCTCCCATTCAAAACCATATGGCAGGTATGAGGATAAGACCCAATGCGTAATGCAGTTCTCCATCAAACATATGGCAGGTATGGAGGATAAGACCAATGCGTAATGCAGTTCTCCATCAAAACATATGGCAGGTATGAGGATAAGACCAATGCGTAATGCAGTTCTCCATCAAAACATATGGCAGGTATGAGGATAAGACCAATGCGTAATGCAGTTCTCCATCAAAACATATGGCAGGTATGAGGATAAGACCAATGCGTAATGCAGTTCTCCATCAAAACATATGGCAGGTATGAGGATAAGACCAATGCGTAATGCAGTTCTCCATCAAAACATATGGCAGGTATGAGGATAAGACCAATGCGTAATGCAGTTCTCCATCAAAACATATGGCAGGTATGAGGATAAGACCAATGCGTAATGCAGTTCTCCATCAAAACATATGGCAGGTATGAGGATAAGACCAATGCGTAATGCAGTTCTCCATCAAAACATATGGCAGGTATGAGGATAAGACCAATGCGTAATGCAGTTCTCCATCAAAACATATGGCAGGTATGAGGATAAGACCAATGCGTAATGCAGTTCTCCATCAAAACATATGGCAGGTATGAGGATAAGACCAATGCGTAATGCAGTTCTCCATCAAAACATATGGCAGGTATGAGGATAAGACCAATGCGTAATGCAGTTCTCCATCAAAACATATGGCAGGTATGAGGATAAGACCAATGCGTAATGCAGTTCTCCATCAAAACATATGGCAGGTATGAGGATAAGACCAATGCGTAATGCAGTTCTCCATCAAAACATATGGCAGGTATGAGGATAAGACCAATGCGTAATGCAGTTCTCCATCAAAACATATGGCAGGTATGAGGATAAGACCAATGCGTAATGCAGTTCTCCATCAAAACATATGGCAGGTATGAGGATAAGACCAATGCGTAATGCAGTTCTCCATCAAAACATATGGCAGGTATGAGGATAAGACCAATGCGTAATGCAGTTCTCCATCAAAACATATGGCAGGTATGAGGATAAGACCAATGCGTAATGCAGTTCTCCATCAAAACATATGGCAGGTATGAGGATAAGACCAATGCGTAATGCAGTTCTCCATCAAAACATATGGCAGGTATGAGGATAAGACCAATGCGTAATGCAGTTCTCCATCAAAACATATGGCAGGTATGAGGATAAGACCAATGCGTAATGCAGTTCTCCATCAAAACATATGGCAGGTATGAGGATAAGACCAATGCGTAATGGTCAGTTCTCCATCAAAACATATGGCAGGTATGAGGATAAGACCATGCGTAATGCAGTTCTCCATCAAAACATATGGCAGGTATGAGGATAAGACCAATGCGTAATGCAGTTCTCCCATCAAAACATATGGGCAGGTATGAGGATAAAGACCAATGCGTAATGCAGTTCTCCATCAAAACATATGGGCAGGTATGATGATAAGACCAATGCGTAATGCAGTTCTCCATCAAAACATATGGCAGGTATGAGGATAAGACCAATGCGTATGCAGTTCTCCATCAAAACATATGGCAGGGGTATGATGATAAGACGCAATGCGTAATGCAGTTCTCCATCAAAACATATGGCAGGTATGAGGATAAGACCAATGCCGTAATGCAGTTCTCCATCAAACATATGGCAGGTATGAGGATAAGACCAATGCGTAATGCAGTTTCTCCATCAAACATATGGCAGGTATGATGAGGATAGACCAATGCGTAATGCAGTTCTCCATCAAAACATATGGCAGTATGAGGATAAGACCATGCGTAATGCAGTTCTCCATCAAAACATATGGCAGGTATGAGGATAAGACCAATGCGTAATGGCAGTTCATCCAAGCAAAACATATGGCAGGTATGAGGATAGACCAATGCGTAATGCAGTTCTCCATCAAAACATATGGCAGGTATGAGGATAAGACCAATGCGTAATGCAGTTCTCCATCAAAACATATGGCAGGTATGAGGATAAGACCAATGCGTAATGCAGTTCTCCATCAAAACATATGGCAGGTATGAGGATAAGACCAATGCGTAATGCAGTTCTCCATCAAAACATATGGCAGGTATGAGGATAAGACCAATGCGTAATGCAGTTCTCCATCAAAACATATGGCAGGTATGAGGATAAGACCAATGCGTAATGCAGTTCTCCATCAAAAACATATGGCAGGTATGAGGATAAGACCAATGCGTAATGCAGTTCTCCATCAAAACATATGGCAGGTATGAGGATAGACCAATGCGTAATGCAGTTCTCCATCAAAACATATGGCAGGTATGAGGATAAGACCAATGCGTAATGCATTTCTCCATCAAAACATATGGCAGGTATGAGGATAAGACCATGCGTAATGCAGTTCTCCATCAAAACATATGGCAGGTATGAGGATAAGACCAATGCGTAATGCAGTTCTCCATCAAACATATGGCAGGTATGAGGATAAGACCAATGCGTAATGCAGTTCTCCATCAAAACATATGGCAGGTATGAGGATAAGACCAATGCGTAATGCAGTTCTCCATCAAAACATATGGCAGGTATGAGGATAAGACCAATGCGTAATGCAGTTCTCCATCAAAACATATGGCAGGTATGAGGATAAGACCAATGCGTAATGCAGTTCTCCATCAAAACATATGGCAGGTATGAGGATAAGACCAATGCGTAATGCAGTTCTCCATCAAAACATATGGCAGGTATGAGGATAAGACCAATGCGTAATGCAGTTCTCCATCAAAACATATGGCAGTATGAGGATAAGACCAATGCGTAATGCAGTTCTCCATCAAAACATATGGCAGGTATGAGGATAAGACCAATGCGTAATGCAGTTCTCCATCAAAACATATGGCAGGTATGAGGATAAGACCAATGCGTAATGCAGTTCTCCATCAAAACATATGGCAGGTATGAGGATAAGACCAATGCGTAATGCAGTTCTCCATCAAAACATATGGCAGGTATGAGGATAAGACCAATGCGTAATGCAGTTCTCCATCAAAACATATGGCAGGTATGAGGATAAGACCAATGCGTAATGCAGTTCTCCATCAAAACATATGGCAGGT